>NW_027069608.1:395698-405706 GCF_002906115.3 Quercus suber
ATAGTAGAAAGAGTACTACTGGGTTTGTATTTACTCTGGGTGGTACAGCTATATCATGGGCTTCAAATCTGCAAAAGATTGTTACTTTGTCTACTACAGAAGCTGAGTATGTTGCAGCAACTGAAGCTAGAAAGGAGATGATTTGGCTACATGGTTTCTTAGATGAATTGGGTAAGAAGCAGGAGATGGGCATTCTACACAGTGACAGTCAGAGTGCAATTTTTCTTGCTAAAAATTCGGCTTTTCATTCAAAGTCGAAACATATACAGACAAAATACCACTTTATCTGATACTTTGTTGAAGATAAACTGGTAATACTTGAGAAGATATGTGGATCTAAGAACCCAGCAGACATGTTGACTAAGGGTGTCACTATTGAGAAGTTGAAGCTGTGTGCAGTTTCAATTGGTCTTCTAGCTTAAGGACAGGAGGATGAGTTGCAGGGATGAGGGATTGCTTTTGGAGGATAGCGGATGATGTTGATGATTGAACTAGTCTCCAAGTGGGAGATTTGTTGGGCTTTGTGGAGCCTAGTTTATTTTTGGCCTAGCCCATTATAACCCTGTAAGTAGGATATAAAAGCCGCTTTTATAATTAGGGTTTGTGACTACAACTATTGTTGTGTTTTTTGGAGAGAGAGAAAAAACACTGTAGCCGCACTTTGTATTTTTTCCCTGATAATAGTGAAATCCCTGCAACTCCGTGGACGTAGGCAAATTGCCGAACCACGTAAATACTGTCTTGTGCGTGTGATTATTTTTCTTTGGCGTGTGTTTTTCTCTATTTTTATTGTTTCTCACAAGTTGGAATTTTGGTTAAATTCCTAACAAAGCTGTGGTAAGGATTTGCTCTATTAGTCATATAGTAAATGAACCTTAAAACTAGACCTTAAGCTCAGTTCAATCGATGATAAACCAGCTGAGACTCCCTTTTTAATGAGCCAAATTTTTGTAAATATTATATAATGTAATTCAACTTAAGTCTTTGCTGACCGTTTCTTTATAAAAACTATTTTGCAGCGCTTATACAGTTTTCACGCACATAAATTTGTGATTCTTGGAACTGGGGTACTTGGATGCTGCCCAGCAAGGAGGAGGGAGAAAAAAAATGAAGAATGCCGCGAAGAAATGAATTACTGGTCTGTTAAGTACAATGAAGGCCTTATATCAATGTTGCAGGAATTGAAGTCGGAACTTAAAGAGATATACTGCTCCTCCTCTGACTCTTATGAAGTCTTTCTTGACCTCATTCAGAGACCAACTGCTTATGGTATAACTGATTATTTTCTTTTTATAAATTAGAGAGCACAAAATATAAATTATAAAGACAATTACAATAATAATAATCAAGCCTTACTCCTATAATTTTGGAGTCAACTATAGATCCTTAACATAATAATCAGAGCTTCAGTATCTACAAATTCATAATTTACCCTACTTACTTACTTAGCATGCCTATTTATATTACTTCTACTAATATTATTTTAGATATTTCTCTTTCTCTCATTGTTCTCTCAACTTGGATCAACTCATTAAAAGCCAACTCACTTTGCCAAATTAGTCCCTTCTATAGCTTGAAATGTTGGGTCCCAAATAATATTATCAACAATATTAGCAATCCAAAATAATAATCACACACAAAAACACAAAATTTACGTGGAACATCCTTTCTCTTTGAAGGGAAAAAAAACTGCGGGATAAATTTCGAATAATTTCACTATTATCAAATCAATTACAATAATTTTCGTAAATGTCTCACAATTAAGGAAAAATCTCTCTTATTTTTCTTTGCTCTCTCTCACACACACGCTAATTATCTCTTTCAAAAGCGACAACACTTTGCTCTCTCCTTTTTATTTTCTTCTCCACGCATAGCTCCCTCTTAGCTGTCTTCTTTTTCTCTAAGCAACTCCCTCTTGGCTGCTCTTTCTCTTGTCTCTTTTGTGACAATCCTTGTTGCTACTCTCCTCCTTCTTGCGTTCCTCCCAAGCAAAATTCTTTTTTTTTTTTTTTCCTCTCTTGGTTTCACGCTCTATTTTCCCTCTCCCCATAGGGAGGACTCTTGGGCCAAAGCCATCAAATTCTTTGTAGTATTGTCTATTTATAAGATTCTTTTACTATTCCTCCTTGGACTAGGAATACATTACATTTTTAATAAGGAGTCTATTTCCTCTTAGACTAAGAATACATTACCTCTTTAATAAGGAATAGACTTCCTTTCACACCAAGGAATAGTCTTTCCTTCTATAACAAGGAAACCCAAATTAATTTTTCCTTTTTCAACTAGGAAACCTAATTGACTTTCCAAGTCACAATTGGAATTTGAGGCAATTTTCCAACATGGAAATGGATGTAAAACTCACTTAGAGAAAGTCCAAAATTGACACTTTGTTGAGTAGGCACTAGGTTTTCCGAAATTCTATGTCCTTTTCATAATTTCTGCTTTATTGTTCTACCTTTAGTTTGTTTTCCTTTCAATTTTTCATTATATAAAAAAAAGAAAAGGAAAGAAAGAATGATTGAAGACCCTTCATATTTGGTTGCAGGATTTGTAGAAATTAAAGCTGCTTGTTGCGGGCTGGGGGCCCTTAATGCTGAAATTTTTTGCCTGGCAATTGCAGCCTATTGCTCCAACAGAAGCGACCACGTATTCTTTGATCTAGTCCATCCTACAGAGGCAGCTAATCGCATCTCTATGGATCATGTATTTGATGGTTCTTTGCGGTACACATTTCCAATGAATATGAAGCAACTAGTAGCTATTTAAGCTCACCAATTAAGACAGACCCAGTATTTGTAAGATGTTACCTTCTAATTATTGTGCCCTTTTAGAGGGTTTCAACATTAAAAAGCAATAAAAAAAAAAACTTCATATGGTTAGGATTAGTAGCGATTTGGCTTTGAAGGAAGTGACTTATATTTAAGTATATGTGCATCAAAATAGACCATGTTAATGACATGTTACAACCTATTTCCAAATCATTCTGTTTATTTAGTTTAGGCGAAACTTTTAAAACTTTAAATTTTTAGGTATATATGGTTGTTCTTTTACACCCTTTATTTTTAAAATCAAATAAACCAATACAAATAAGCTCTCCCAAACTAACACAAGAAAGTGGTTTTTTGCATGGTTTCCTCCGATAGATAGTAACAAAAGAAAATTCAAACAAATTGATAATATACCCTTGGTATGCAGTTCACATGTTTGAGAATTTTCTGTTCATTTTATACACAATTGAAATTAATAGAGGAAGTTGGTTCTAGTTAGCTCAATTAGTAAACTTTTTTGTCGTTGAATAAGAAATCTGGTATTCAATGCTTACATTAAAAATTGATTAGTGTCTTGGTTTAATAATAAAGAACAATTATCATGGAGCGAATACCATAGAGTGAAATTCTATTGTATCTTAAAAAAATTAATGGAAGAAAATAACCATTCAAATTAGTATTGGATACTCATGACACATCGCATTACAAGGCTGTCTTCAAATTCTTTATTGATTATTTTTCAATAAAGAATAATTCTAATGGAACATTATGTGTTTGCAAGAAACTTCGCTGACCACTTTCAAAGAGATGCTTTTTTCCTTATATTATACTGCAAGTCTACTAGTAGTAGAAGGAGCTAATTACAATAACTAATAGATTAATAGTCAATTTATTAATTTTTGCCAATTCTACTTTAGTCTCCCTCCCTCTCCCTCTCCTTCTATTCAAGTTGACCATAAGAGACTAAAAAGAGTCCAACCTTTGAAATAGGAAGCGGTATCTTGTGAGTTTGCCTCATGAAGCGGGCCACTCACAAATTGAGGTTAACTTAGTTTTTTTTTTTAAGGAGAATTCCAACTTATGGTGTCCGCTCATGATAATAACTCTTTCTTATCAAACAAAGACACCAATCAGTTTTTTGTGTAAGTGGGAATTAAACCCAAGATCTCTTATACAACCATCAGAAATTTTACCGGTTGAGGTAACTGGAACCCATAGGTTAACCAGGTTTAATAGTTTAACAAACATCCTATGATTATATAAGGAGATAGTTGGCGTGGTTTGTTATTAAATTTGCATATCATATCCATAAAAGATGTTTCATAAATCATGGTTCGTGACACATATCATTCTTTAACCATTAATATTACTGTTATTGTAGGGTTAGGATTTGTGGCCCAAGTCCAAAACAATAAATTTGTAGAGTGTGGATGATAGAGCTAAGTTGACTGTGGAGCTCACAACGGTTAATCACAACATCCAAGTATAAACCAACATAAAAATACACGTAAAGATCAAATAAGCTGAAGTCCGAAGAGAAGGTAAAAAAATTGGAGGAAGTGTAATTATAAAGTGAGAATTTAATAAAAAGAAAAATAGTTAAAATTGAGAGAGAAAATGTTAGAAATATGTGGATGATGTGACTGCTAATATGGATTAACAAATAATAATAATCGGATATATTTATATATATAGACATGGTTAAATAGCTTTTAGATATATATATATATATATATTATTGCACTAAGGATTGCTCTATCTGGGTCCCTACAGGCTACATATAGTGGACAGATGTGTATTTGCAAAAAAGAAAAAGAAAATTCTAATTATACCACAAAATATTCATATTGTGATTGAAAGTTTTAGTTCATATGGATATTTAGAATTTCGACTTTTTATTCTAGCTAAGTAACAAAAATGTTTTCAATATTATTTTTTTGCATATATAATTATGTAACCAAAAAAAAAAAAAAAACATATTTATATTGAAAGCTTTGGTTCATTTAATTATTTAGAATTTACAATGTCTGTTTTAAGGCCATGTTAATTAGACATAATACACACCTCATCCGACTCATTTGCTCTATAAATTAAATCCCAACCCTGTACGTACTGTCATATCAATTTGAGAGAGAGAGAGAGAGAGAGTGAGAGAGAGTCAGGTTTGCTTAGCACTATGGAATTCTAAGTTCTGCTACTGACTTTCTTCATCATTATAGGCTTCAATCTTTCAAAGGCTCAAATGGTTCCAGCCATGTTTGTGTGTGGAGACTCATTAGTAGATGTGGGAAACAACAATTACCTAAAGCTCTCTATTGCCAAGGCTAAGAGCATTCCCATCAACAATTTTAAAAAATTTAGCATTTATCCTCTCAAAATCCAAATTTATAACATATAACACACTACTTTACAATCTTCCTTACATCAAGACTTCTAATTTTTTTAACACTTCATCTAAATATTATTTCTTTATCATTTTTTATTCTTTTTTATTCATCCTCTCTCTTTCTCTGTCTCTCTCTCCTCTGTGTCTCTCTTTCACAACCCAGCACCGCCGACCATCACCCACCCATATCACAACTACCACATCCACCCACCCATATCACAACCACCACATCCACCCACCATCGCCGCAACCACAAACAGCAGCCCAAAAAAAAAAAAAAAAAAATCCCCATTTTCCCTCCTATCAGCCTCTTCTTCCTTCAGGTTTGATTCTATAGTCTCTTCCATAAGCCTAAAGAACCCAGCTGAGTCCCTATACATCTCAAACACCATCCCAACTTGCCCACCGTGCTCCACAGTGTTAACCACAGTGGCTAAAGCTCCAAACATCACTGCCAAAAATGCACCCCATGTGCCAATGAAAGGTAATCCCTGTAATATTGACCCAACTCCAGCCAAACCAGTAAACAAAGGACCACATACTGCAAGAATTTTGTTAACTTTAAGTACTACTTTGCTTAGCCTCACATATTCTGCTTCATCTTTTCTCTTCATAACCCCAAGAACCTCTCTCATTTCCTCTTCAAGCTTCTCATTCCACCCATTTCTGTTTACTTTCCCATTACCCTTTTCTTGTTGAGTTTTCAAATAATGCTTTGGCCACCACACAGCAGGCTCAACCTTTTTTGGAAATTTATCAAGCATTGTCCCAAGTAAGGGAAGTGGGTAGGCCTTATCAAGTGCCAAAACTTTATTCATAGCATCTTCTACTTCATCTTCAGTTGGATTTTGAAGAGCCAAAGTCATTTTGATATCCTCATGAAGTTGCTTAAATAGTCTGGAAGCATTTCTTTGTTCTTCTGCAAGCTGAGAAGGCTGAATCTTATTCATCACTAGTAAAATACCAGTGACAGCCATATAGAGAAGACTAGAAGACAGCTTTAGAGCCAAAATAACTGGCGCTGAAACTCCAACTCCACTCACAGCCACAAGTCCAGCCATAGTTGCTGCTGTGACTGTCATTCCATTAACAGAAGTTAGCAGAAGACGGTTCCAGTTATCTCTCTGGGACCCTATATTCTTGTGCATTTCTGCTCTATCTGCTACAATTTCCATGATTGCATATAACTCTTTCACTGCCTTTGTTTCTATCTTAGGTTTCATTTCTATTTGGGTTAAAGCAGATTTAAAGGTTTGTAGCCTTTTACTTTGTTTCAACTCATCAGCAAGGAGCCTAGGAAGAGAATGATGATTTGATGGTTGGAATTTTTGGGCATTTAAGGTGGCTTTGATTTTTCTGAAGTAAGCTGAAGAAGAAGAAGAACAACAAGAAGAAGCAGCTTGAAGAGTAGCCATGAACACTAGCTATATGATCACCTACTTCTTGCTTAACACAGTTGAGCTAGAAGGTGTTGTAGTGAAATGAATGAGTATTAATTCTGAAATATATAGAAGAAGATCGTACCGTGAAATGGACGTGTGGGCCTCAATTCTTTAACGTAAGGAATGAGTTCATGGGTTGGGAGGTTGGACTAGTTCACCAACATTGATTTACCTTTGCTTTTGCCCCAACAGTTTTACTTTTTTGACTTTCAAAATGAAAAAACCATGTGAACCTTGAAGTGAACTTTCCACGCGCTACCCGAAGTCCAAAGAGTTATTGCCCTTAAGAATTTAACAATTTATCGTGAATCGCATGCAATCACAGTAACTTTTGAATAAAAAGCTTTCACATATAAATGTTGGAAGTCATTGCCCGTGCTATATATACTGCTTACAGTACAGTAATTTTGCTAGTTAATTTGTTTGTGCTTCAAGGCGACCAATATTGATTAATATAGTGAGGTCTAAAATCAAATTTATACTTTGCCTACCATTTCGTCTACATTGCATCATTGCCACAGCGATCCGATGAAGAAAATCAATTATTGTCTTTGTCTTCTATGTGACTAGTTTCTTTTAGAATGCTGTCCAGATTTAACCACTTGCAATAGGAAGTATACCCTGTTGCAAGGTATGCTTTCTCCCTCTCATAAGCTGGTGGGATGCATAGCTGGCAGGTCCCATGTGAGAGAAGAGAAACATACACCGCTTGTAGAAGGGCAATAACTCTGCTGAAACATACATAGCTGGCAGTTGCCCCATCTGACTTCTTAAAAAGACCGTCTTTCTGCTATGCTTGAGCCAAAACTTAATGCTTTGCCCCTCTTGACACGGAAAAGAAATAAAGGATCCGTTTAGATAGCATTTATTGTTACTGAAAGTTGATAAAAACTGATTGTTGCTAAAAATACTGTAGCAAAATAATTTTTAAATGTGTGAATAGTATTGTGGGACCTATTTTTAATATTAAATAGTGCATGAACAGTGCATAAACAGTACACGCACAGTAAAATTTGTCCCCTAAAGTCAAAAAAAAAAAAAAAAAAAAAAAAAACACCGGATGAAGCTGGACTTGGTCCTAAGCATCCCATTGGAGCCGCACTCCTGTGGAGGACACAGATCATTTGGCCCTTCACCTCTCAGGTAAGTATACTGTAATTCTGGTTCACAAGTTTCTAACTAATGCTAATTTGGTGCAGGCCATACAGCCACCAGCAGCGGCGAAGTGGCATTTGGAACCAAATTTGGGGGCTTAATGTGCCTAATAAAGTGCGGCACTTCCTATGGGAGTTTGGCAAGGATGCGGTACCAACAAAGAGAACTTAATGAAGAGAAAATCTTAATGGAAGACAAATGTGAACAGTGCGGTGTAGAGACTGAAACGGCAATCCATGCCTGTCTGGGAATCGCGCTATGCTCGATGAGATATGGGAGGCGGTTCCAGGTTTTGAAGACCGAAGACACATACTATCTCAAACACTTCAGACCTGATCCGTGTGTTACATGAGAAGAAGAAAAATCTGGAACTTATGGCCACGGTGATGTGGACAATTTGGTACCGACGCAACCAGCTCCGGACTAGTTCAAAAGAGTTTCCCAGATCGCAGGTTCTCCATCAAGCAACCCAGTCCCTGGCTATCTTCCAACAAAGCCAACAATCCACTTTCCAGCACTCATCTTTGCCTCGATCTTTCCCTCGTGCACCGTTGAATCCACCACAGCCGAACTGTTTTAAGTTGAACTTTGACGGCGCCATGTTTCCGGAGTTGGGCAAGGCTGGTCTGGGAGTGGCCGTTCAGGATAGTCAAGGTACTGTGATTGCTTCGCTGTCGGAACAAGCTCCTATGCCATTTTCATCGGACATCGCGGAAGCCATGGCAGCAGCTAGGGCGTTGGTCTTTGCACAGGAACTGGGCATACACAGCATTTGTTCTTGAAGGCGATTCAGAAATAGTGATTAACACCCTACGCAGCAAGGAAGTTTCGCTCTCTTCGTTTGGTCACCTTCTGGAGTCAGCTAAATCCATGCTTGTTTCTAGTAATTGCTTAAGTTTTTTCCCATGTACGTAGAAGTGGTAACAAAATAGCCCATAACCTAGCTAGACATGCAAAAAATGTCAGAGGTTTTTCAGTGTGGGTGGAGGATGTTCCACCTCACCTAGTCGATGTACTCTTCGCCGACCCCGGCTGATATTATAATAGCAGTAGTTTTCTTTCTCAAAAAAAAAAAAAACTGTTGATTGGTTTAAAGTGGGACTAAACTGTTTGGTTGGGTTTGGATACAGAGGAAAGTCATGGCGCGTTTCACTTGTTGCGTTTTCTCTTTTTTTTTTTTTTTTTTTTTTTTTTGACTTTAGGGGACAAATTTTACTGTGCGTGTACTGTTTATGCACTGTTCATGCACTATTTAATATTAAAAATAGGTCCCACAATACTATTCACACATTTAAAAATTATTTTGCTACAGTATTTTTAGCAACAATCAGTTTTTATCAACTTTCAGTAACAATAAATGCTATCTAAACGGATCCTTTATTTCTTTTCCGTGTCAAGAGGGGCAAAGCATTAAGTTTTGGCTCAAGCATAGCAGAAAGACGGTCTTTTTAAGAAGTCAGATGGGGCAACTGCCAGCTATGTATGTTTCAGCAGAGTTATTGCCCTTCTACAAGCGGTGTATGTTTCTCTTCTCTCACATGGGACCTGCCAGCTATGCATCCCACCAGCTTATGAGAGGGAGAAAGCATACCTTGCAACAGGGTATACTTCCTATTGCAAGTGGTTAAATCTGGACAGCATTCTAAAAGAAACTAGTCACATAGAAGACAAAGACAATAATTGATTTTCTTCATCGGATCGCTGTGGCAATGATGCAATGTAGACGAAATGGTAGGCAAAGTATAAATTTGATTTTAGACCTCACTATATTAATCAATATTGGTCGCCTTGAAGCACAAACAAATTAACTAGCAAAATTACTGTACTGTAAGCAGTATATATAGCACGGGCAATGACTTCCAACATTTATATGTGAAAGCTTTTTATTCAAAAGTTACTGTGATTGCATGCGATTCACGATAAATTGTTAAATTCTTAAGGGCAATAACTCTTTGGACTTCGGGTAGCGCGTGGAAAGTTCACTTCAAGGTTCACATGGTTTTTTCATTTTGAAAGTCAAAAAAGTAAAACTGTTGGGGCAAAAGCAAAGGTAAATCAATGTTGGTGAACTAGTCCAACCTCCCAACCCATGAACTCATTCCTTACGTTAAAGAATTGAGGCCCACACGTCCATTTCACGGTACGATCTTCTTCTATATATTTCAGAATTAATACTCATTCATTTCACTACAACACCTTCTAGCTCAACTGTGTTAAGCAAGAAGTAGGTGATCATATAGCTAGTGTTCATGGCTAC
>NW_027069608.1:406001-487801 GCF_002906115.3 Quercus suber
TGATAGAAGAGAGGAGGCATACCATCAGGACCAGGAGCCTTTAGAGGAGCCATTTGGTTGATGGCTTGTTTTACCTCTAAGTGGGTGAATTCAGATGAGAGCATGGAATTCATTTCCTCAGTAATGACTTTCTGGATGGAATTTGTAGCCGCGGGACAGAATTGTTGGTTGTGTGACTGGAGAAGGTCCTGGTAGTAGTTCACCAGGCATTCAGCAATGTCCTCATTGGTGTTAAACACTCGGCCACTTGGATCTTTCAATTGTCGAATAAGATTTTTCCTTTTCCTCTGGGATGCATGGCTGTGAAAGAACTTTGAATTTCTGTCTCCAAATTTAGCCCACGTGACCTTTGCTCTTTGAAACCAAAGTCTATTTTCCTTATCAATCAATTCTTCTATCTCCTTTTGCAGTACACGGACATGCTGATTATTTTTAGTTCTCATGGCTAACTTTTCAGCCTCCTTCAACTCTTTTCTCTTCCGGCTTAATGTCATTTTCACATTCCCAAAGCAGTCCCGCTCCCATTTTCGAAGTTCTTTGCCACATTTATCTATTTTGCGCATGACATGATTATGATCATCCTCTTCTTCATTTGACAACCAAACTGCCTCAACAATGTTTGAGCACCCACGATCTGAGAGCCACATCTCTTCGAACCTGAATGGTTTAGTAAAACATGGGATGTCTAAACCATCCAAGGAGATCCACAACGGGGAGTGATCCGAAGAATCTGAGTGCAGATGGTGAATTTTTGTGCCTGTGAATTTCATGAACCACTCATGGTTAGCCAACCCACGGTCTAATCTTTCCCACAGTGAATGACCCTCCGCAAAATGTTTTCTCCAAGTAAATTGGTCTCCCACATATCCAAGATCAAGAAATCCACATTCATCTATAACATCCCGGAACAGTTGCATCTGAGCCTGACTCCTATTGTTTCCTCCCAATTTTTCTGAACTTTTTGTGATTTCATTGAAATCCCCAGCACAAAGCCAAGGAAGATTATGTCTCGTATTGAGCAACCTCAATTTATTCCATGCCTCCATTCTTTTGTGTGTAACCGGTTCTCCATAGAAACCTGTGAATCTCCATGCTTCCTCACTACCTTTATTAATTATAGAATCAATGTGGTATTTGGAGAAGGAATCCACTCGAACATCAATGGAACTTTTCCAATAAAGAGCTAAACCACCACCACCTCTAGGGTTTTTTTCCACAAAAAACATATTATCAAACTTGATGTATCTTTGAACTTCTTTTAGCCTAGCTTCATCCGCCCATGTTTCGGCTAAAAACACAACGGAGGGATCTTTTGCCCGAATCACTACTTCAAGCTCCTTTCCTGTACGCAGGTTCCCAAGCCCACGACAGTTCCAAACTATGAGACTCATTGCTCTTGGCGGGACTGCTGAGCAGCCTCCGCCATTAGATTTTTCTGACTTTCTCCCTTTGAAACCTGTGCCTTTTTGATAGGTAACTCATGAAGATAATCTATTTCTTCTCCCCTGCTTCTCTTTTTTACCGTGGGGCTCTGTGGTTGGTCAATCTTCATAGGATTATCTCTTGCCAATCTTCTCCAAGTACGCAAAGTTTGACTTCCTTGGTTCGACGAAAGGGAGCTTTCTGTCACGTGGTGTGGCTGATCCAGGGGCTCAAAAGTTTGCATGGAGGGGGCTACTTGCCTTTCATTGGTTGGTGGGGCATGTGAGACACCAACTGATGTGTGTTCCACGTGTGCTTCACCTTTATCAAATTTGTTAATTTCCAAATCAAGTTCCTGAATCTGCATTTCAAAGGCAACATTATCAGTATGGAAGGCAGTTAAATTAGAATTTGAAATAGGTACCTCATTTAATGGGCTGCCATATTCGCGGCCCTTCAGCGTGATCTGCTCCCCTGGATCACGTATTTCCTTATACTTCGCATTTCTCAAGTTAACGCCTCCCCTTTCACCGGAAGTAGATCGATCAGAATTTTCCCAGGTGGCTTTCTCCGTCATTTCAGAGGTTTTTTTCGAGCTTTGATGGCTGTCAGGCCGTGGAGTTCCACCTAAGCCGTCGCCCATGCCAGGCACTACAACGTAAGGAGTTTTTCCGGAGTTGTATGGCAGAGCTCTCAGCCACGGACCATATTCATGAGGCTCTGTTTTTCCAGAGTCTTTTTTTGCTAGCCAAACTTCACAATCCTTTCCATCATGTGAAATTAATCCACACCAATAGCAAAAGTTGGGAAGTTTCTCATATTTAAAGGAAATCCATATCTCTTCAGTCTCATCTAGTGCTATTCGTCGACCACGACACAGGGGCTTTGATACGTCGATCTCCACTTGAATCCGTAGAAAATCACCCCCCACCTGTTCACAAAGGTTCTCGCATGGTGTAACCTGGCCGAGTGTCTCTCCGATTTCAATTGCTGTCTCAGAATCAAGCATCCGCATCGGCAATCCATGGATTTGCACCCAGATTTTCAGCTTGGTAAATCTCAGATACCTCGCCGGTGTAGATCCATCGAATCTCTGTAGCAGGACAACATGTTTATCAAAGGTCCAAGGTTCATTGGCAAGGACTCTTTCAGCATCTGATTCAAGTTCAAAAACGAACAGAAGAATATGATCTCCTACTTCACACACCTTGAACTCTTTCTTGGCTCTCCATAACGGTTTAAAGGTGCGCCCTATTGCTTCCACATTAAGGGCTCTTCTTGTAAGAAATTTAGCAGCCAATACAAACTCCTTGCTGCGTAAATTTTTAGATTTCGACAGACTGAGTTTGGTGTCTTCCTCTTCTGTCAGTGATAGTTTCCTCCAATCATGAAGGATATCGTCCATGGTGGAGACACTATTTTGAAACGGAATAGGAAAAGAATAGACCACACGTGAAGGGAGACGGAGGCCAAGGAGGACCCTACTGCTACGGAAGGTTAACAGAGGGGAGTAGTTATCATTCCGGGGAAGATAATATGTTCTACGCTCAAGCACTCAGTGAGCGGCTAGGGCAACTCAGAGAGCAGCTAGGGCGAGAAAAGATCTGCGCGCATGAGTTTGCAGCGTTGGTTCTGTGTAAACCAATCAACAGTTGATACCGTATAAAAAACCAAAACGTCAAATAAATAAATAAACCAAAAAGTATATCAATTTCAAATGATTGTCGTGCTATGTATACAACCAAATATTTTCGTAACAATTGATATACTACAGTCTCTTATGAATCGAAATAAAATAATAAAATATTAAAAAATGATCTACTACAAACTAAATATAAGAATTTTGTGAAAATATTTTAACATTTTATTGTGTTCCTAAATTTTCTCTTTAAAAAATAACAAATTAGTTTACTACCAAAATAAAAAGGAAAGGTTATCAAAAAAAAAAAAAAGGAAAGACTCTTCCACACACCAATCTGTCTTTTTTTTCTTTTTTAAGCTAACTTTATGTCAATTTTCACTTTTCACCACTATTCAGTATTCACCGCACTTTTTTAAGTTTTTCTCCCCTACTATCTCAAAATTTTCCCTTTTCTCACAGCAATCCATCCCACATTTTACATAAAATTTAAAAAAATTAAATTAAAAAAAAAAAACTTAATATCCTTGTAACGTACTATAACCCTACTATCCCAAAATTTTTCTTTTTCTCATATCAATCCATCCTACATTTTACATAAAATAATTTTGTTTTTAAATACTTAATGTCATTGTAACGTATTATAACCCTAAAGCCTCCACTATTTTTTTTCATCCATATCTTGACTTTATCACAATTTTAAAGTGTAGGCATTTATTGTAAACCCTTTTTTGTTTTTTGTCATTTAAAAACTTAGAAAAATAGAGAAAGAAATATTGAATTCTATATATTTTTTTAAAATGATCGAGATAGTGAGATTATACAACTTTGCACATGTTTCTCAAAAAAAAAAAAAAAATTTGCACATTTTTTTCATTTTGTTATTAATATGGGTTAGTACTTTAATTATAAAAAAGGTTAATATATTTTTGGTTATTTTTTCAATGTTCTTTGTAATCTTGCCTCCTAGACTAAAATCATAGCTCCGCCAATGAATTTAGTTAACATTAAATAAGAATGACAAAAAAAAAATGGTTAATATAATATAGTTTAGTCCAAACTCATACGCTTAAATCTTTTGAGTTAGGTGGTGTTCATATATGCTATATTAATCATTCAAGGAAACTCTTCAAATCAGAGTCATGAAGAAAGCACCCTCTTGCTAATTTTTTCCCCTAAAAATTTATTAAGTCCTCTCTTCTCTAAACTCTAATACTTTTTTTTTTTTGGTGCGTGTGTGTATGTACCTCATGTCATGTTATCACTTTTGTCAAGTATTCATATTGGTTGTACTAAAAATTTTAGCTTTTATCAACTCAAAAAACTATTTTATCCTTTTTAACACCTTACTTTACAATATACCTATTTTTTAACCACTTCATTTATATATTTTTTCTTTATTTTTTTTAATCATTTTATGCTACAGTAATGAGAATATGTGACCCCTACGAAATGAATTAATAGTTTTTTTTATCATTTTGTGCTACTAGTTTGTATAAATTTTTAACTTTTACCACAACTAATGTAGCATGAGTTCTAGTGATTTTTTTTTTTTTTTTCCTTTTTTGTACTCTAAAATAACACTACCAATGTGAATGCTAATGCATGATGTGCAAATAATATTTTGATATTTTTACGTTTGTTCACTGATATAGTTGCACGTTTTAATTAAAGTTAATGGACATTTTTGTCTGGGAGAAGTATAAGATTTTTTTGCAGTGCAATTGTCCAATTACTTGTATCTGTACGGTACTAGAATCAACAAAAGTTACCTAGCCAAAATGACAATTAGTAATCTCTCATGTACCACATGCCACACATTGTTCACATGTATGCCCAGACTACGGACTACAGAGGCAAGCTGGGGGTTGCCACAAAAAGAAGAAATGAAATAACCCCTCTAATTAAAGTAGTACAACTGAGTCTGACTCCTCAAGGGTTGAAAGAGAAGTTAATTAAGGGTTTTTTTTTTTTAATGTATATAGTGTGAACAATGAGATATGATCCTATATTTCAAATCAAACCCTAAACAAGGGAATAGAGTCATGACTCACGATAGCTTATTTGATCATTGACAATTTAAATTTTGCTCTTTTATTCTGAAGGACAAAGAATGACAACCACTTTCACTAAAAAAATTAACATGCTTAAGTACTTTGAAATTTTAATTATGAATTACATGTTTTTTTATGTTCTTAACACGTATGTCAAATTTTGTATTAATTGAATATTATTTATTATTCGATCCTTAAACTTATTTTTCATGCATAATTTTAAACTACAAAAACTTAAAATTTAAACATTTAATTGATGACATAACTATTAATATTTTATCTTTTGAAAATTTTATAAACATAGAAGATATAAAAAGAAAGTGTAATCTAACAATAAATTTATCAAAATTCACATCTAATGAAAAAAATATTGAGTGGAGCTTTATAGCTCAACTTTGTCTTCTTTGAAATATATATATATATATATATCTCAAGAGTTATAATAAAATTGTCCCACATATTCATTAAAAATAAATAAATAATTGTCCCACTTGTCCTTTTTGGTCTTCAAAATAAATATTTTAAAAAAATTGTTTATAGTCTTTAAAAATAATAAATAATAGAACTTTTATTGTCTTCGAAAAAAAATGAATTAATGAGTATGAAATACTAATATTGTTAAAGTCCAATTATATTCAAGTAATAGTGTAATACCTTTCTGTCTTGGCCTTTTGGTTTTGGCTAACATCGAATTATCTTTAAGTACAATTTTGTTTCTTTTGCTTTTTACAACCGATTTTGCATTATAGGAAAAAGAAGAATCTATTAAGAGAAGAGACCAAGTAATAGTGTAATACCTTTCTGTCTTAGCCTTTTGGTTTTGGCTAACATCAAATTATCTTTTAAGTACAATTTTGTTTCTTTTGCTTTTTACAACCGATCTTCTTTTTTTTTTTTTTTTGGATGAACAATTTGGTTTTAAATGTGAGGACAAAACAGAAGTGACGATTGATTAAAAAGAAGAAAATCATATTAATTATTAAAGACATTTAGAAAATGAAAATTTTCTGACATGATAATACGAATTCAATTAATATTCTTATTGCTAATTTCTCTTCCTATTTTATTCTTACATAGTGGGTCATTTTTTATAACATTAAAAAATAAAAGTCATTCTATAATTTTTAACAAATTTTTTTCATTAGCTTGCGTGTAATCAAATTACTCTTTTAAAATTCTTTTAATTAGATTGAGAAGAAACATGGTCAAAAAAATATCTAAGAGTGAGAAAATTATATATGTAATACTTATAAAACATGAATTGTTTTGAAGGCACTCGACTTAAGAATTAACTAATAAAAAATATAAGTACACATCTGGTTAAAATTTCATGCCAATCCATCTCTGTGTTGGAAAAAAAATATTTTTTGTAATTTATATTAATTTATTTATTTAAAGTATATTTTAGTAATATCCCAAAATGAAATTAAGATTTTGATAAGAAGAAAACTGCCTCCATTTATAATAGATTCATTTTATTATTCAAATTAAATATAATAAATCTAAAGGTGTATTAAATATTGTATTTTTATTTATTAGGAAAAAAATATCCTATTTTCACATATTGTTTATTTAAAAATAAAAATTTAACGTTAAAAGTATTTTAACTCAACTAATTAACATCTCTAGCTATTTTAAACGAAAATATCTAAGATTTAAATTATCCATCCTGATTGTAACTATTTAAAATAAAATAAAATAAAAAATCTAAAATAAACTAATAGAGCCATCGAATTAAAAAAAAAAAATATCTATTCAGTAATCATAATTCATGACCCAGCTGGACTTTTAGAACTCCAGAGTCCACAAAATGGATTTTTTTTTTTTTTTTTTCGGTTTAAGCTTGAGACTCCATATCCATAGTCCACAAAATAGACACTCCACACAGTCCACAAAATGGTTTTGTTTTTTGGTTTTTTGTTTGGTGGTTGGCTTTGAATGAAACTGTTTGTGACTTTTGGGTCTGGGTAATCGCCGGTCTATTTTTAATGTAAAAATTTAAGATTTAAATTATCCATTTTGATTGTAATTATTTAATTTTAAAAATAAAATAAAATAAAAAATCTAAAATAAACTAATAGAGCCATCGAATTTTAGAAGAAAAAGATTCTATTCAGTAGTCATAATTCATGACCCACCTGGACTTGTAGGCTCAAGTGAACCATACAAGTAGATGGTGTGGGTCAGGAAAGCTTGAAACTCCAGAGTCCACAAACTGGAAAAAAAAAAAAAAAAAAAACGGTTTAAGCTTGAGACTCCATATCCATAGTCCACAAAATAGACACTCCACACAGTCCACAAAATGGTTTTGTTTTTTGGTTTTTTGTTTGGTGGTTGACTTTGAATGAAAATGTTTGACTTTTGGGACTGGGTAATCGCCGGTCTTTTTCCACCAAACTTTGGGCTGGAATTCCATGCTCCTGATTAGTCATAGGTCTTCGGCCTCTTATGAAACGCGTTGTTACCGTTTCTTGTTGCCTTTCGTTTCCGCACCTTGTTTTTCTTTTTCTTTTTCTTTTTGTGTTGGCCAAATAATAAGGAGCAAAAATGGTTTGTGTACTTTGGCATGAATCCTTGGACGGTGTGGAGGGTACCAAATGTACTGGTGTGGCATCCCAGCTTGTTGAAGGAATCTTTTGAATCCATGGTCGGTCTAATGGTTACTAAGACTAATGAGATTCATATGGGTTTATTTTCGAAACCTTTATACAATTATCTTGAGATTAATCTAAGAAAATTTTTCTTATAATTACTTGGTGCGTATAGGCTAAGAAATTACACGCCAAAAAATAATCAAGTGTTGAAAGAGCTTTAGAAATCAATGTAACAAAAATAAAAAATAAATAAATTATTTTAAATGTTTGATTAACGTTCCGTTTGTTTAATGTTAAAAAGTGAAATTTGAACGTAAAAAAATAAGAATTCTTTATTCATGTATCTCTCTTACTGTCTTACGTTGTCTTTCACTATCTTGTATTGTCTTACTAACCCAAAATCCAGAATCTAAATGAAATAATGAATTAATAGAACACCTCTCAAATTAATTGTTTGACAACAATGTGTACTTTCCTATTTATATACACATATCCATCTCTTCATAAAAAGTCACAACCTCGTATCCTTCTAACAATTGAAACCTTTGCAAATAATTGTATCCCATCACCAAGAGTCACAGCTCTTTGTTATTGGCTGGATTGAGCCTACTATGGGCATAATCATTTAGGTTCAACCTGATCCAATATTTTTAACATCTCTCACTTACACATGGTGGACATGAAATGACTAACCATATCTCATACCAATTTATAATATTGTTCATACTTGGCAAAGAGAGTATCACACTAAAGTCTTGTTAGAGACTAGCATAGCAACACTCCCATAAGTATATTGTAATGCATCAGTTTCATTCATTCATATCGAACTTAACACCTTTAATCCTTCTTTGACTTAAAACAATTTGATCCCACCTCAATTTATTCATTTTAAAGCCATGTTAAATTCATACTAACTATAATGTGTCCCGGCCGATTATGTCACAACATCCAAGAAGCAATACAACTTGACGTCTATGAACATCAAACATAGATGTGTTACTAAATAGTCTTCATTCTTCCTCATGCAAAACGAAACCGGGATTCTGTTTTTAGGGGGGCAAAGCCAAATTTTGAATAAGAGATTTCCACCATTTAAGAATGAGAATTATACTAAGATTCATGAATAAGTTAATGCGTGAAAAATAAAAATAGCGTGTATTTGATATTAACAAAATATAAATTTCTTTTAAAAAAATAAAAAAACAAAAACAAAATGATTGTTGTTCAAGACATATCAACGTGATCATCTTGTGAAGATGTAACTGGACATTCAATTAAATCCAAAAAGTCATTTATGATTAATATTGTATTAAATTTGAAACAATTTCCTTAACTTTTGTGAGAGTCCTTTTTTTGGACAATCCCCAAGACCAAGTAAAAACTAGGACTTTGGGCCCTCTTACTTGTTGTTTTAAGAGACCGGGCTTGGTTCACCGTAGCTAAATGAGCTAATTACGAACCAGATGATGCACAGAGCAGGGATCCTACAACACATACACACTAGCAAACAAAAAATATATGCATTGAACGGCGAGAAACAATAAAAAGGGCAATGCAATAGAGAAAGACACAAAGTAAACGTTAGGGATCCTTAAGATACTGTGCAGTACTTCATTAATTTTTCAATTGTGTAATACATTATGCTCACTAGGACATATCACAAGGTCCAAACAAGTTCAAAAATCACATACTTAGATGGCTCTTCAAGCCTCTATGACTTGCAAAATTTGAATCCATTTGAATCCAAATGTGTTCTCTAGTGGCTGTTTAAGGATACCGGGCGGTGTTTCCCTCTCTTTTCTTACTTTCTTTGAATTCTAACAGAGTTTTCTCAATGATTATACTCTAATTCATTGTTGTTGAATGTCCTTCACTGTAGGCTGTTTCTCCTTTTTATAGTGTCATCCTAGGGTTCTCGGGGTACCACTGATTCCCTCCATTTGCTCCCCTGGATACCAAAACCAATGTTGTGCCAGTAACATTGGTGGCTAGTCCCTTCCTCATTTCTCATAATTTCCTTCTTTTGGTGTTTCTTCCCCAAAAGTCTCTTGCTGACTTTCCGTTCTGGGGTGTCCTTAGAGAGCTGACCTTTGGTCCTTCTTCCTTCAAGGCATCTAAACCTCACCTTTTCAGACTCAACTTTTGGCTGTCTTTCTCGTTGTCATTTTTCCCAAGTGAGCTGATTCCTTCCTGCCAAGTTGAAAGTTTTCCAACCACTTCCCTTCACGGTTCTTCTTTTTGGGTTTCCCGAGGTACCAACCCCTTGTTCATGAATTATTGGTTCCTAAGCCTTCTGATTCATTTCTTCATCATTGGGTGGCTGATAGGGGCGTATCTATTCTCATTCCTTGTATTTCTTGGCACTCCTTTTGAGCTATCCTAATCTCATCCTGGTTTTGCTGCACGTCCTGAGAATCCCGAGCCCCTGGCTATCCCTGAGTATCCCAGTCCAGTTCATACCACTAGACTACCTGGTGATTTTCTACCCTTGGTGGGCTGGGCTTTTTTCTTCTTCCCTTTGTTTCATGAATTCTAAGGCCTATCCATTCATGGTTTTGGTTTCTTCCTTAAATCCCTTAATGGAGCTGCGTCTACCATCTTTTTTTTCTTTATTGCGGGCTCAAGTCTTTTATTTTCTCATGGAGTTCAACTCTCTGTGCCACTTTGGGCCTTGGTACAACATGGTGATTTTTTTAGACCTCAACAACTTTAAAGTTAGAGCTTAGTATAAATTCTTTGGTATGTATATCACATTCTACCTGGCACCTAATTCCAAACGCAAACATAAAACAAAACTCGCTTTAAGAACCAAATAAATAAATAAACAAATAAAAATAAAGAATTGATGAATATGACCATGAAAGAAAAATATAAATTTGAGAAAATGCAATACCAAACAATGTGACACAAGAATAATGTTTTCAATTTGATTATATCGAAATTATCTAGCATTATGTTTTACTCAAAAAAAAATAAAATAAAGATGATTTTCAAAACATAAATTGTCCTTCGTTCATACTTGTATCCAAACCTATAAACAGTTAACCACCACTTTCCTTTTTCTTCCCATCATTTTTATTCTTATTAAGTTAATAATTGAAATTTTTTTTTTTTTAAGAATTCAATAGTTGGAGTGGGGGTATTTGAACTCTATATGGCTCTATTAGAAACACTAAAGAATTCTATCTAGTTGAATTACAAGACTCTTGAAAATTAGTAAATTAAATAGGAAAAAAAGTTTAAAAATAAGAAAATATATTGTATAATTTTCAATCACAAAGTTTAATAATTTTATGGTCAAGAAAACAAAATTATTAAATAAAATTGAGCCAACTAGAGAGAGCCCTAGCCAATACCGAGGGTAACATTAGAGACCTCAAGATACTAGTGGTCCTTGAACAAAAACATTTCTTGAGATAAGTCTTCAAGTTCCAAGGTAGCAGCACCACATTACTTGAGGTCAGGTTAGGCATTTACTAACTAAAAGTTCATTTTTAAGGGGACCACGGGTGCTGCCAGTTGCTTTTTTGTTGAGCCAATTTTTTTTTTTGTTGAGCCAATTAATTCTTAAGAATGAGTCAACTTCAATGGTCTATCATAGCATCCGTGTGATATGAGGTGTCAAAGTCGGTGTTTATTTATTTATTTTTTCTCTTCTGTGCTGTTACTGTTAGTGGAAACCTTTTTGTTTGGCAGTCATGTATACAATGAATCATGAAGCCTACTGAAGGAAAGTGCAAAAAAGGTCTGGCAGCGTATAGGAGTTCAGCATACTATATTAAAAAAAGAATGAGTCAACTTCAAAATTTATAAATTTTAAATTTTAACAATATCCCACTATTTCAAAATAAAAATCTGCTATTACTGATAATATCCTACTAGCTCATGAGATTTTTGACATTCTTAGGAAAAAGAAAGATAGGAAAAAAGGCTTTGAAGTTTTGAAAATAGATATGTATAAGGCTTATGATAGGGTTAATTGGAATTTTCTTAAAACTATCTTACTCTCTATGAACTTTAGCAACACCTAGGTAAATTGGGTTATGTAGACCTCTGTTCAATATTCTTTACTGGTCACTGATAGCCCTACTCAAACCTTTAACCCATCTAGAGGCTTAAGACAGGGAGACCCTATATCACATTACCTATTCTTGTTTTGTGCCAACATTCTCTCTCTAGCTCTTACAAAAGAAGAGAACCAGAAGAATATTAAAGGAATCTGGGTAGGAAGGAATGGTGTCTCATTTACCCACCTCTTCTTTGCTGATGATTTTTTATTTTTCTTCCAAAATGATAAGGCATCCCTCTCTAACATCAGAAACACAATTCTATGGTACTATTTAATCTCGGATCAAAGCATTAACTTCAACAAGTCTAACATGTTTTGCTCTCCAAATATACCTCGGGTAATTCAGGAATCTCTAGCCCTTTCTCTTCAAGTGAACCTTGTTCAAAATCCTAGTAAATATCTAGGGATCAATTTCAAACTTAGAGGGAGGAGGTAGCTAACTTCCCAAACATTATTGATAGGGTACAAAAAAAGCTTCAAAGATGGAAGGTCAAACTACTTTCCCAAGTTGGCAAAACCACTTTAATCTCATAAGTTCTACAAGCCATGCCCTTGTACACTTTTTCCTATTTTAGAATCCCTGAGACAGTTTGTAATAAATTGGATGTTGTCACTAGGGCCTTTTGGTGGGGGCGTGATCTTGAAACTAGGAAGGTGCATTTGGTTAACTAGGATAAAATCTGTCAACCAAAAAGCAGGGGTGGGCTTAGGCTGAAAAAACTCTGTCTCATCAATCAAGCTATGATATCTAAGCAATTCTGGAGAATACAACATTCTCCCAACTCCTTATTAGCTATAACTTTCAAAGCCAAATACTTCCCTAGGTCTTCCTTACAAGAATATAAGCCAAAACCCCATCACTCATGGACTTGGAAAAACATTGTTGTGCCACACTTGCCTTCCCTACATCAGGGTCATTGGCTAATTGAAAGTGGACCTCAAATTCCTCTCACACACCTAGATTGGTTTCAATGTTCAAAGGACCTTTCCTTATTAGAGAACAATCTCCTTGATGGCACTATTGCAGACCTCATTGACCAAAGATCAAAATCCTGGAGAAATGATTTGGTTAAGAAGTTATACCAATTTCCTGCTTGTGAGGAAATCTTGCAACTATCTTTACCCAGGACTTCTGACATTGAAGACAAACTCTTGTGGAAACACTCAACTTCTAGAGAATATAAAGTGAACAAAGCATACCATATGCTCCATCAAAATCACTACCCTTCTTTTGTGCAAGATCAGAGGCCCTATGGTGTTTCTCACATTACGTGGAAGTTGATTTGGAAAGTAAGAGACTGTTTGGTTCACTAGTTTTCATGACTCAATTCTCTGTTTCCATAACTCAATTCTCAAAAATGGTGGGACCCATAGCAAAATACTTGTTCGGCTGCACAATTTCTTTGTTTCCATAACTCTGTTTTCATCTCTCAATTTTCTACTTTTTGGGTTATGAGTTGTGGAAACTGAAAACAACTTTTGGCTGTTTTCAGTTTCCATAACTTATAACTCAATGGCATTTTTGTAAATAACACTACATAAGGGACTCACTGTCAGACTTTTAGATGCAACTTTTGACCATCTTTTTTTTTTCTTCTTTCTTTACTGGGTTCAGTGCATGCCTTTCTTCTTCTTCTTCTTTTTCATTTTCCTTTCACACTAGCTTCTTCTTCTTCTTCCTTCACTAGGTTCGGTAATATGTCTGGGTTTTTTTTTTTTTTCCTTTCTTTACTGGGTTCATTGCGTGCCTTTCTTCTTCTTTTTTCTTTTTCCTTTCACACTAGCTTCTTGTTCTTCTTCCTTCACTGGGTTCGGTAATTTGATCTGGGTTTCTTTTTTTTCTTTTTTTCTCTTTTCTTCTTCGTCTTCTTCTTTCACTGGGTTCGGTGATCTAATCTGGGTTTCTTTTTTTTTTTTTTCTTTTCTTTTTTCTTCTTCTTCTTTCACTGGATTTGATGATCTGATCTAGGTCTTTTTCTTCTTCTTTTTTCAGCTTTTTTTTATTCTTTTTCACTGGGTTCGGTAATACTAAAAAAATAAATAAATAAATAAATAAAAAGCTGCACCGGATGACAGTTATGGGGCCCACAAATAGTGTAAAAAATATTGAGTGATGGGAGTTGGGTGATGGTGTCCACACAAGTGTGTTATTTAAAGTGATGAGTGATGAAAATTGAGTGACGGAAATTGAGTGATGAAAAAATAGCAACCAAACAGCCTCTAAAACTCCCATTGAAGATTCTTACTTTTATTTGGAAACTCCTACATGATAGCCTTCCTGTCTTTGAGGTTCTAAACAACGGGGGTATTACAATTTCTAGCAAATGTCTCATGTGCAATGAAAAGAGGAATCCATAGACCACCTATTCATGCATTGTCCATTTGCAAGAGCTATTTGGCATGGATCCAATTTGGAAATTAGAACCTCTGAGTTACATCACAGTTCAGTCAAACAATGGGTGGAAGCTTGTATCCTACAAAATGAACCCGGGGAGAATAACAGAATGTGCTTCTTGCAGTCCATCTTCACCATTCTTTGGTCTATATGGAACCAAGAAACATGGTTCTTCACCAAGGAAAATTGCCTAACCCTATGGAGGTTGTTCTAACATCACAGTCTCTCATTTGCAAGTACCAAGAAGCATTCCAAGCTAATCAGGAACAGAAGCCTATATCCAGACAGCAACCTCAACAGTTACTCACCAACCAGGGTTGGAAAATTATTCTTAAAGTGGCAGCGCATAAAAACAGAAGATCCAAGAGAAGTGGCTATGCTTTTGAGGCAAAAACACTGGAAGGAAATGTTCTATTCATAGGATGAGCTAGCAGTGGAAGGAAACCCCATTACCTTGCAATCCCGGATGCTGTGGGTGAAGCAATTTTCAAGGCTATGGAGATGGGCTACAATAGAATATTAATTCTCAGCAATAGGGAGGGACTTGTGCAAGTGTGCAATCGAGCAAGAAACCCATCTTGGCTAGAACAGACCCTCATCTGAGACTTAAATCAATTTCAGCAACAGGGACTGGCTACACACTACCTTTTTTAGCCCAAGGAAGTTATCTCACATGTAATAGATTTAGCTTTTATTGCTTCCCTGTACACCACTGCAGGCTAAATCCAAACTTTGTATAAGTCAGGTGGTTTTCCTTTGTACAATCTCCTTTTGATCAATGCATGTTTATCTGGTATCAAAAATAAATAAATAAATAAAGGAGAAATGCCCCTCTGAAGTCTTCACATCATTTCGTCTCTACCCTTATGTTACCTTCTGTTCAATCACTTTTCTAGCCATACCTCTTTAGACCACATCACTCATGGTCATAGACAACATCCTAAAATGGTATCATTAAATCCTCAACCCCGAAACACAATTGAAGTAACATAATCAAGATCTAAATAATAAACCATAGAGCTCACATGGTGAGGATATAGGAAAAGTAATTGAAGTCACATAATTGTTAAGATCTAAATAATAACCCATAGAACTCACATGGTGAGGATATAGGAAAACTAGTGGAATGAGATGAATAAACGATTGGACCCTTGGATTTGTCATTTTTTTTTTTTGGCACTAGGGTTCAAAACTATTTCAAGTCTGACTAGTTTATGACATTATGTATTAACAAGTATGGTTTTGAGAACCTATAACCGATTCTACAAATAAAACACTGGCCTTTAGGAGATATCCATTGTAAGGTGCTTAGAGCCTTTATGTTTACTGCACAAGATGGAGAAACATATAAAATGGAAAACAATTTACTGCACAAGATGGAGAAAAATATAAAATGGAAAACAATTTAAATTTCAAAGAAAACTTAAATGGAAGATTTCTGCAATATATATACATTCTGGTATATACAGGACTATGCTCTGCGAGTCATGCAAAACGGGTCCATGCTTTATTTGACTACCAAACCCACATCTACATCTGACGACACTTTTGAGTGTTTAAAAGACGGAAAAAAATTTAACAGCAGCATTATATTCTTTATAATCTTACAAATAAGAGCCTACAACATCGAAATACTGTAAGCGTACGTATGGTGATTATAAAGAAGTAAAGAACCAACATTTCTTATCAGCCAAAACGTTCATGATAAAACAAACATTCCGCATGAGATATTTCTCAGCACCAGACCATGTAAATTAAAAAAATATAAAGAGTCTCAGTAAATCATTTTAGGGATGATTCCCTACAATACGATTCACATTAGTTCCATACAAGCTTTTTTGATGAGAACTTGGCATCCCGTTCAGTATAAAACAAAATACAACATTTTGAAAGTCTCTCATTTCAAATTCCATCATATCCAGCCGCAATAACAAAATTAAACACTACAAAATTTAGATCTAAATATGTTTATTTTTTATCAATAAATTCAAGTTTATCCAATTCTAGGTATATCAGAAAACCAAGAATCACAAAGCACCTGCAGTTGGGTCTTCATATGTCAAGGAGCAGTCTACGAGGGTCCTCCACAACATCTTTGATACGACGCAAGAAGAAAACTGCCTCTCTCCCATCAATCAACCTATGGTCATATGTTAGAGCAATGTACATCATTGGCCTTGGAACAACGTTTCCTCCAACAACCATAGGACGGCTCACTATCGAGTGCATACCCAATATTGCCGACTGCCAAAGAAAGGTTCGTTGGTGTGAAATTCTCTTTTTTGATCATGTTAGGAGTTAGAGAAATAAAAAAGCAAATAACACCAAACCTGAGGGGGATTGATGATGGGGGTACTTAAAAGGCTTCCATAAACCCCACCATTAGATATTGTAAATGAACCTCCAGCCATTTCATCAATAGATATAGATCCATCATTTGCCTTCTTTGCTAGTGTGTTGATCTCCTTCTCAATCTCAGCAAAATTCATCTTCTCAGCATTGCGGATGACTGGGACAACAAGGCCCTGGAAGGGAATAAGTTGAAGAATCTTCAACAGTGATAAATATATGTACAAGGTTTACAGCTTGAGAAATATACAATCCAACTCAACAAGAACTCCTCACATTACTTTTAATCTACCTACATTTTATGTGAGTCTTTTATGTGAGTCCCCAACCTCATAAAAATTACAAGAAATCTTCCTTTTAGCAACTGTTCAGGTATCACAGAAGATGGCACCTTAAAAAATGTGGCCATGGTCCTAAAAATCAGGTCAAACTTCAAAGGGAGAAGACAACCAGACAATTTAAAACCAACATACATAGAGGAACTAACATAGCTTATAGATCACAATTCTGCATTTTTACTTACACTTACAGAGAGAACCATATATACGGAGACAAACCTTGAACATGTATGAGAAAAATAATAAGTTAACTACAAATCATTATGTAGTATATGCCTAATCTGGAAAAAATGCTTTATAACAAAATTACGTATAACATACAGCTATTTAAAAAAATACCCATAATAAAAGGTACAAAATCCATGTTTCACCACACCATTATATTATTCAACAGCCTTGACAAACATTGTAATGTGACATACCTTTGGGGTACCAACAGCAATACTGATATCTACATAGTCTCTATAGATAATATCATCCCCATCAATGACCGCATTAATAATAGGCTGATTTTGGAGCCCACTGACAGCAGCCTGGAATATAGTTACAAAACAAGAACAGATATGTAATTAAACGCATATAAGCATGTGCCAAGCAAAGGTTAGTCTATGTTCCATAACATACTTTCACAAATCCCGACATAAGTCCTAACTTCACCCCATGCTTTTCAACAAAAGCATCCTTGTAATCAGAACGAAGCTTCATCAGATTTGTCCTGCAAGAAGCAGCAAATCAGTTAAGAAAGGAGGAGAGCAGAAAATAATCATATCTGCACCTTGAAAATGAATGTAATCTGTTCTTATATTATCTTCTTCTTCGCTTTTTCCTGTAGCTATTTAGGTTGAACACAACGCATAAACTAGGGAAGCAGCTTTTCCTAGTACAAGCCAAGTACAGTTGAGAATTAAATCATGAAAACCAACCTAAAATATATTTGAGTTTAGGTTTGTCAGTTGAATAAGGCAAAAAGCTACAAACTTGAAACCTAAGCTCTTATGCATAACAAAAGATCACACTGTTGAATTCCTTTTTTTAGTAAATACAGTCATATGTAAAACACCTGATAAAAATTCATCTTAATTAATGGTAAGGTCAATAGCATTGATTATATCAAAAATTAATTTTTTCCATGAGTTTTGCTCATACCAAGAAATAATTCTTAAAAAAATACTATAAAAAAATTGGATGATTTTATCAGGGTAGAGAAGGTAGAGGGAGGAACTGGGGTAGTAAAACAATTTAATCAATGGGCTATAGCCCAACTGGCATTTCAACCCCCTAGCGATTGCATGAAGTTGCAGGATCAATTCAGCTAGTATGCATGTGTTTCCTTCCCACAGCCAAAAAAGAACAAAGTGATTAATAAAAGCAAGTCACAGAATTAAGCCTACTGTGTCACTTGTCCATATACATGCAAATATAGGAAAGAGCCAACACCCAATCAATTCTGAGCATAATGAGAAGAATCCAAAAATGTAATACCCAGCTACCAATGAGTCCCAAATCAGGGGTAACTGCTATCTACTGTCAATAAACACTATAATATTAATAGAATTTTACTTACATATCAACCTCATTGAATGTTGTCAACAGTGCAAATGTGTTTTGGGAATCTTTCAATCGTGTAGCAACCCGTTTTCGGAGTCTTGTCATAGGAACCTGCAATTACAAGGCCTTTATACTTTTAGCAAGACCAGCAAGATTAATTTGTTACAGTGTTAAAGTATTATATACAATTACAAAACATTACACTAACACTATTGTGCTATATGAAATTAATAGAACAAGAATAGACTTACCCGCCTTTCCCTTTCTTTAGGGGGAAGCTGAGGTTCTGTAGCTGAGCGTTTAGGAGGTGGTGTAGAGGGTGCTTTAGGCTTCACAGTGACAGGAGCAGTTTCAACTTTAGGCTTCTGCTTTTCCTCACTCTTTTCATAAGGGGGAGATGGCTGCGAAACAGCTTTCTCTGATGCCTTCTCAGATGGAGCAACAGGTGCCACACCTTCAGCAGACTTTGAAATGATGGCAATCTTGGTACCTGGTTCTACAGTCTCACCTTCCTTGGCTACAAACTGCCAACAATTAATTTTAATATGGTAGCCAACATTAACATTCAATATCCAATCTTTTCCAAGTGTGCGAAGAAAATAAAAGCCATGAACTTGTCATGTTAGCAAACAAAAAAGTAAAATACAAGCCAACCAATATATCACCTTTTGAATCACACCCGCTTCAGGACTAGTAACATCAATTGTCACCTGACAGAAAATAAAGAATTCAAGTATTACAATATATCCCTGATGTTCTTCTATAGGGGGAAGAAGTCCCATTTCCAACCATGTAAAGATTCAAAAACATATTTAAATACTGCTTCACATCAGCACCTTATCTGTTTCAATTTGAGCAATCGGTTCATCAACTTCTACCCTGTCACCAGGATCTGCTCTCAAAATGCCAGTTGCAGACACAATCAATCAATTAGAATCACAAACACTAAATACTTTAGTGAATTAAAGGATTGACAAGCTGAAACGAGGAAAACATACTCTTCAAGAAACTCGCCAGTGTGCCATCAGTAATGGATTCACCCATAAAGGGGACAACAGCATCAACCAAATCCCCTTGAACGCACAAATAACCGAAGTTATCAGATATGTCAACACCAAAGAAACATGCAGAGCAAGTGTAAAACATGTCCAAGTCTGACACTATTAAGGGGTACACAGCACAAATTAGGAAATTTTCACTCTATATAAGGCATGTGCCACATGTTTTTCCAGCACTGCGTTTTGGGGGGGAAAATGAAGTCCATCTGATTGCTATTCATGAAATTAATTTGAAAATTTTCACCCTATAAGGTATGATTGCTATCCATGTGATTAATTGGGTGTTTCAGAAAAAAGCTGCTTGGCAACAGTTATTCCACAGTCCTCCACGGTTGTTCTAATACCACTATGTTTTCATTTTCTCCTCATTTGAGTTAAGATTACTTAGTAATACGTCATTGACAAAGTTCTCCTAAGAAAGATGGAACATGGCCTGCTGTGGGTGATCCAACTATACATGCTCTAAAAATAAAATCTTTGACAACTAAATCCCAAATTATATATATTACAACACCCATTAGTAGCATATTTATTATTTTCAAGGCTTGTTTAGATGAGGGATTGCTTGGAAGTTTCTTTTTCAGAGGTTCTTGTTATTAGAGATTATTGTAATGATACTTACTAGTTGGAGCTCTTGAGAATGGAACTTGAATATTTGAGATGTGTTTATGGAGGTATCTTTACAATTATGTTTCTTTTTATAATAATGCTTAGCTTGTTCTGTATATTATTATGTGGAATAGTTTGGTACAGGTTTTTATATGTTAGTTTTAGGTCATGAATCTCATGATCTCAATTCCATAGAGTCGTGACAGAGATGCATTCATAAATGCCACCAAAAGAATGCTCCTAGCAAAGCATTTTCAACTGACCAATTTCTCATTTGGAAATTGAATTTTTTTTTTTTTTAACAGCATTGACAAGTGCTGTAACCCAAAGAGTTTAATTAAAGAAGCAATCTGCTTCTTAATTTTGCCACAGGGATAAAATCCCCCCAAAAGGAGCCAATCAGCCAAAGTACAACCCATGAATCCCTCAACAGTTCAACCATAAAGACATAAAAACAACTATGAATATGAACCAATGAAGAATTTTATTTTATTTTATTATTATTATTATTATTATTATTTTGAACCAATGAAGAAATTTGATGGAAGAGACATGTCAATATCACACCATTGTCTGAAGAGAATGGCCTGCTCAGCATTTGCATTGTAGCTTCCCGCTGAATACTGGCAACAACCTCCCTGCACATCAAGAAAGTCAAAAGAGAAAATGTTTATAAGCAACCAACCAAAAATTACAATTAAACTTGCAAAGAACTTCTTTATCCAACTCTACTCCCCCTCCACTCCCCCTCAATCCAAATGGTCCATAATAGGTTCTTTTGAAAATTGAGTTGGATTAATATGAGAGAATAATCAGGAAACCAATCCTCACTGGGTTATTGGATCTCAAAAATCAGGTACAAAAAGTGTAATGGAAATTTCAAACTCAGACAGGTTTCTAAAGTACATTTATCATGGATACTACCTGTCAGCTTGATGCATCATTTATTATTTTTGACATTTGAATTCTTAATAACAACATAATATATTGATATGTGCTTGTGTGTGTATGGTACACACGTATTTTTATATATATAAACTCCAAGTCAGGTTACTAGCAAGACCTAGTCCACACTACTGTAGTGTGACAAGGGAACATGCTCACTCCCCCAATCCCAATCATTGCCATTCACTTTAGTAGTCCTCAAAACACTTCTTAAAAAATATTCACTTAAATGGAGTCTCTAACCTCATTGGCCGTAAACTACCTGAGCAACCTGTAGCAAGAAAATATTAAAAAACATTAATCACAGAGAAAATGAAGGCACACTTGAATGTATGAACTAGTCACTATGACAGATAGAGAAAACTGCACTTAAGATTACCAGGTACAACAAGGTGACCAAAATTCCGCCCTTGCCCAAAGCCTCTCGGTTGAAGTAAAACCTGCTCTCATGATAAAAAGATAGAACATCTTATAAATCTTCTCAAAATTGAAAAGTAAACCCAAAAGCTATTTAATACTAGACTTCACAAAGGAGATGAAAATAGAATAGCCCAAACTCCTCATAAATCAACCAAGATGAACAAAATATGATGAAATCAAATCACCCATTAATCAAACATTGTTCGCACCAAAACATCATATATTTTTTTACTAAGTTACAAACACACCCAGTGAGTTTTGTACCCATGACTTCACCCTCAACTTTACTCTAATAAAAGGGGTGAAGGTAACATTTAAAACAGGTGCTCGCTGGCCACACAAAACCAACAAATTCCAAGCACATTTCACCATAAAATTGACTTTCTCCATATATGCAAGCAAACCCAATTTTCTTTTTTCTGTAAAGTGAACCACAGTAGAACCATAAACAAGTAGAACTTGAAAAGGAAAACGAACAAAGAAAAAAAAAGAGTAAGAGGTTAAAAAAAGATCAGTACCTCTTTCTCTGCAATGGAGGAAACTCTAGAAGTAGACACCACAGGCCGGCTCGCCTGAAATGTCTGCCCAAAAACCTGAAACAAAAGCACATTGATTATCAGAAATGAATCAAATTTAAAAAACAAAACCTCAAATTTCCAAACTATACAAACCATAAACAACAAGTTTTGAATAAACAAATGAAAGAAAGATTAATTTACCGAAGCAGACGAGCCGCCGGAAGCGACTCTTCGCCTTATAACACCTAACATCATTATTATGTTGATCGCTGCTTTCATACAACAAGTTGAACAATATCAATATTTATATAATATAAACATAATCTCAATCCAAATAAGCAAACATATTTATACTATTGAATTGTTGCTGTAAGTTCTGTTTGGCAGCCAAGAAAGTAAAAGAAAACGAAAGAAACGGAAGAGGAGTCAAAAGTTTGAGTCTGGAAGCTTTGAAAATGAGAAAGCGTACACCTTTTTTAGTCTTTCAAGCATAACTATGACTATCAACCAATTTCGTAGTTTCATGGAGGTGATTTTTGCGATTTCAAATAACAAAATACAGCAAAAACAAAAACAAAAACAAAAAATCAGATTTTTCTTTTTCTTTTTTCTTTTTGCTTCAGTTTCTCATCAACCAAACAAACAAACAAAAAAGGAAGAAAGAGAGAGAGCATGAATGGATTATAGAGAATTGACCTGAAGAGCGAGCTCTCAGATGAGATTTCTTCGAACACAATGGATCAAAGCGTAGGGTTTTTCTCAGAGAGAGAGAGAGAGTCGCCGCGAAGATATTGAATCACGTTTGGCAAGTGTTTTGTATGAACGTGTCACAGCTTCTCTCACTATGGAAGGTCATTTTATTTCCAATCTTACATAATTAGTAAATAATAAATGTTAAGAACAAAACAAAAACAAAAAATTGTCTAAAAAGAAAAAAACAAATTGTCTAAAGAAAATTAAACGGCTGCTATTTGCGTAATTGGTCAACTATATTTAAAAAAAGGAATTTAAGGATTTCTTTTTAAAATTATTTTTCCCTAAACGAATTAGTGGGATTTTTTTTTTTTTTTGGGTTTTCTTTAATGGGTGAATGAAAGAGTGGGAAAGTTTGATAGACAATACATCAGTCCTTAAAATAGAAAAAGTGCCAACTTTTCACATTTTTGTTAAAAAATACCCACACATCAGTGGATTTATAATACTATGCATATGCAAAAATGTTATAATAATTATTATACGGTTATTATAACTTTCTATTTTATTATTTAAATATATAAATGAGGGAGAAAGAATAAAAAATTGAACGGTGAAGAAAGAGGGAAGAAAAGGAAGTGAGGAGAGAGAGAGAGAGTAAAGTGTGTTTTGATGTGGGTTGTTAGAAATAATAATAAAAAAAGAATATAAAATGATTATTTAAATAAAAATATATATAATAGATAAACTAATATAGGCATTTTATAAAAATGATGGTATAAAAAAAAAAAGTAAATTCATTTTGTAAAATAGACACAAAAATTTAGAAGTACTAGTGCAATTGCTAGTAGAGGGTTATAAATTAACTTAGCTATTCATGTTCGTATATTTGACTAATAAGCTAAATTAAAGTTTTAGTTACAACTTAAAAAGTCAAACTTGAGCACAATAATGTGTTCATAAACAATTATAGTAAGTATGTCACATCAATACACCTCACATGCTTTATTATTTTTAATTTTTAATTTTTATATTGTAATATGATAGTGTTTACTTTAAATCCGATCATTTGTTCTATCATATCATATGATAACATATGTTATATATATATATATATATATATATTCATTTTGAACAAATAACTTTGTCACATTCGCTAATAATTGTGAGGATGCAAATTGTTTTCCTCAAAGGAAAGCTCTTTTACTTAAGTTTTGGGCCCTCAAAGGTGTGATTACTCGGTTGAATATATTTACCCCTTAGATCAAGGATTTTACAATAGAGTCATCACTTATTTTGTTAATGATGAGAAATAATAAAACTTTATGAAATACATTATTATTGAATAACTTTAAAGATTACATCATAAAGAAAAGAATTACATGGTTTTGATTTGGATACATAGAAATAATAAAGATCACAGCGCTTTGATCTCTAGTTCCAATATAGAAAAGAAAAAATTACAATCAATTCCAAGTTTTGTTCACAGTTTGTATATAGCATCTTTTTTGGGATTAGTCCGCGATTACTCTCATTTATTTCTAAGCACACAACATCGTTTTTGGTTTGGCTTTTCTTTTTTTTTCCTTTTTTTTGTCCAAGAGATTATTGATGTGGCGTTTTTTGATAGTGTTAGGGTCTATTTGGCTCTTAACAGGAGGACCGCTAGCAAAGATGGGCAGTAGCTGTAGCGCACTTTTGAAAATAAATCCAAACATTAAGAGGCAAAATGAAAACAACTCCAAATTTTATGGGTCAAAAGTGTGCTTTAATCATTAAAGATTAGCAAGCTAAATATTAGTATATGTTTGGTTATGTTAGATTCTATCTATCCAAACTTAGGAAAAAGGGATGAGAGATTTCAGGGAGAAATAGAATCAGTTCACCCTGGCACAGTTGATTTTTAATTGATCCCAAAAAAGAAAAATATTACCGGAATAAAATTTCATGAGAAGTATTAATATATATTTTGTGGTACCGGTCAAAAGCAAGATCAAGAGTTAGGGCTAGGTAACACACATATTATATAGTCCCTATTTGCTTATTTTAAGAGAGCAGTTGAACTGTCTTGATTATTAATTGTAGGGGGACTAATAAATTGGTGTTGAAAGTTGAAACATGGCCTTCTGAACTTTTGATGTCCTCCAAGATGGTTTCATTGTTAAACTTATCGTGGACCAGTTATTTCCTTTTAGATGGGTAGCCACCTTCTTTGACTCCACCATTATTTGTTAGCATAATTGTTGTCTCCTTGTCTGTTGTCCCCATGCTGTGTAAAAGGCTTCCCTGATGGTTAAAAGGGTTGCGGTGTCTTTTTCTCATGGTGGCCAGGAACAACGTCCTCATAGATTGGATTCAGATCCATTAGATTTTTTAGGATACTCTCTACTAAATAGATTTTCTTAAATCTCAATTATTCTTTAATAATTTAATGGTCTAGATTCTGTCATATTAGTATTTCACTAACAATAATATTAATTATTTTGTTTGCAATATTATTTTATTATTTTAAAAATATTGTTAGTAAAATGTTGACATGGCAGAATCTTGATTATTAAATCATTAAAAAGTTGTTAGGATTTAAGAAAATCTACTGATAGAGTACCCTAAGAAATCTAGAGGATCTGAATCTCGATAGATTTGCCTGTCTTTTCATTTATGACAAAAGCATCTCCGTAAATTTATTAGAGCATTCTCATCAAAGATTGTAAAAATTTTAGCATTTAACATCTCAAAATGTCACTTTATAAATTTTAACAACTTATTTTACAATACACCTAACATCATAGGTAGATATTTTTTACCACTTCATTTAAATATTCTTTTTTTTTTTTATTTCTTTATTCTTCAATATATATTTCTTTCTCTCACTTCCTCTCTGTCACTCTCAACCCAGCAAACCCATATCCACCACCACCAAAGAGAGAGAGAAAAAAAAAAAAAAAAAAAAGGCACCAGCCACCCATGCTCACCTGTCTATCCAACAAACTCACACCCACACCCACTGCAACCAGCCACCACCAACCACACCCACAACCACAACCACTAAAATCACAAGCCCAAAACCACAACAGCATCCACCAATTAGAAAAACAAAAACACCAAACGAAAACATCAGATATATGCACGGCAACACTAAAAGACAATCAAACAAAAACAACACAAAGGAAAACCAACATTGAACCCAAGCCCAAACCCACAGTGACAATCAACACATGGCAAAACACCCAACGACAATCAACGCACGGCAACACACAAAGGAAAAATCTTCGAACAGAGTCGATCCGAGAGCAGGATCTGCATGCCGATCTCCACATCGGTGCTGATTTGGAGGAGAAAAAAAAAAGTTTGATGAGAGAGAGAGAGAGAGAAAGAGTAGGGAGAATGAGAGATGAAAGGAAAGAGAATATATTAAAAAATTATACCATCTTACGATAGTGCGCTTTCATTTTTGAGAGTGCACTGTAGCAAGATGTCAAAATTAATAACATTTAGCATTCTTGATGGAGTGTGCTTTTTACAAATATGATGTTAAAAAATAGCATTTATAACATTTAACATTCTTGATGAGAATGCTCTTAATATTATATTAGTGGTAACTATACATTTTGCATATGGGACATATAGCTAGAGGGTTGATTATTCATATTCATGTGTCACATCTATTTCACATCAATTCATAAGCATTCAACTATATATGTGTCAACACTAGCCCGACATGTTTATTAAACGGGTTACGATTTCTCAACTTTAATACAACCTGTTTATTAAATGAGTCAATTGTTTAGACCTATTTCATCATATTTTAGGATTAACTCAATTGATATAAACTATGAAAAACTAAACAAATAAATTTTTTTTTAATATAGAATTCAGAACTATCCCAAATATTCATTCAAATTCAAAGTATATCTCATTATCACAAATAATCAATCACAATATATCAAACAAAATAAACAATAATAGCTAATAAATTTATATATCTAAGGTTTTGAATGGAATATTAGTAAAATGACATTTAGTTAAACAGGTAAGTTTTGTGAATTAGACACAAAAACGATAGTACGACACTTTTAATAAACAGATCAGTCGTGTCAATTCGAATATAATACGAATTCATTAAGCCATATCTTGCTATGAAGATGACATTGAGCGAGAATATAAAATTTTGAGGGCACGTAAAAAAGTAAAAATTTACAGTTTGTTGCTTCAACTTTCTGAGACCACGTAATTGTCCTGGCCGAAAAAAATAAAAAAATAAAAGACGCGTGAAGATAAGTCTTCCCTTCTATCCACTTAATACTATCAGAGCTCAATTGGCTGGATAACATTTGAAGAGGAGAGTTGTCTGAAAGGGATAATCTTCTGCTACACTGCTGCTTTGCAACTCGGAGTTTTACAATGTTGTGCATTCAATTCCATGCTCCATTGCTTCCCTTACAATCACAGCTCAAACACAACAAACATCCGAGGACTTCTCAGCTGCTGTGGCTCTCTAGCTGTGAAGCTACACAGTTTTTTCCACACAGGCCAAACAACCTTTCTCTACTGGCTCCAAGGACCAACGCCATCCCCAGTTCTCTTCTTCTTGCTGCCTCGTCCGAAGTCAAGCCCGGAGGAGATATATCAGTCCTGCTCCCAGTCAGGTTGGCCCTTTTCACTCTCCAATGCCCTCACTTCATAAGCAAAATATTCCAACGTTAAACACCCAGTAATTCAACCCATAAAATGTGTTTGATATGTGGTTTAGTGTTCCACCAAGATTCATATTAGTGCATTTCAATTACAATTGTTCACTCTCGTTCACTTATCTGTCACAGTGCGGTACTTCTCTCTGCATACTTCCTAGCAAATTTCATCGTGCCGACATTCATCATGAAGGATTTAGGCTTTGACAAAGAAAGTGAAAAGCAGAAGGGTAATGATGATAATTCCAATTAAGATGATATAACCAGCACAACTAGCAGTCAAGTAAGCTCAGAAACTAAGGAGAGAGCATGAGGTTAAAAAAATCCGGCATTCTTCCATGTGATATCATCATTATGACTCTGATTGTAGTAATAATACTATCGCTCCAAAACATCTGTTCATGATTTACCACTCTCCCAATTTACTTTCATATTACTAGCAGGCACGTTTTTAAATACATGGGGTCCTATACGACATCCCAATCTCACAAAATTCAATTAACAAGTAGAACTAACTTTTAAGGACTCCCAAGAGCCATTCCATTTTCTCATTCCTTCTGCGTAATCAAACAAGAAATTCTTTCAAATGTTGCTAATGGTATCTAAAGTAGCAGGTTTTTCAAAATAATTTACAGTTACCTGCAATATCAAAGCATGTTGCTTAATCTGGAATATAACTCTTAACTAATAAATGAAGTTGTAATTAAATTTGTCAAATGCAATAACACACTATATTTTGAGTTTTGAGGATAACAGAGGAGAAAATGATGGAGGAGATTGTGTTTATACACACACAATCTCAATAATATACATGATACATACATGTATGCTTGCATGTATGGAAAGTGTATAGAGGTAATAAGGTGAAGACTTTTTATTTAACACAGTATTTGCAATGACCATATTTTGTTATCCCAACATTAAATGTAAGTCTATGACCTTTTTATTACTTGTTTGCAAAGTTATATTTCACAATAATCACTCTTGTATATAGTTGTTTGTAGATTCGCTTCCCTCTTGTATATAGTTGTTTTCTTTTTCTTTTTTTGTAACCTTTGGCTGCTTTTTCTTTTCTTTTCTTTTCTGTCTTTTTTTTTTATTTTTTTCTTTTTTTGCATAATGCAGACCTTCTTTTATAATACTTTTCTTACCTATCCAAAAATAAAAAAACTAATTATTGCGTAAATTCCACTTTTGCATTTCTGTACTTCCATTTATAGAGCTGTCCGTTAAAATACCATGGAAAGCACAAATGGATTTCACTTCTGTGACACATCCAAGACCTATATGACCAATTCATCATTCTGCTGTCAACTGACACTTATAATGGCTAACAAAAGTTTCTGGTCCAACCAAACTATTTCATATATATCAGTGACTTTCAGTCTTATAAAACCTACCTGGCAAAGGTCATCAACTTTCTCGCTCCAGAATCTGCCTTGACAAGTGGCAACAACGTAGTCTTTACACTCATAGAATAGTTTTGGCAAATTATTATTAGTGGACAGCATAGCTTCGGCAATTACAAATCCTAAACCAAGCTGAATATTTCAGAATAAAAGAAATGATTAGCACAGCATAAAAGTGATAAATGAAGGCTGAATTTACAAACAGTGTGTAAGACTAAATTGCTACCACTAATCTTGTTAATAATGTAGAGATGGTAAAACCAAATTGCAGGATCATAGATCTGCTCAAACAAAATCAAGATGAAATATATATTTTATGGAAGGATGGATCTCGACCAGACAACAACAGGTGAATTGCCAATTATTCCTTTTTTTTTTATTATTAAAAGGGCAAAACAAATATCTATATCCAAATTTAGCCAAGTACATCAATCAACTACTGGTTTTTAAGGAATGGCTGTTATGTAGAAAGACTATGATTGTGTATTTCTTCATTATCTATCAAAGTACCATATATTGAACTTGAAGCCCACAGAAACTGTTACTGGCTTCACTTTTATCATTCAAAAGATATTAAATTCACTAGAAAAAGGAGGGGGCAAAAGCCTTCAAAGGATCTGCGTTTCTCCTTATGCAGGCAAGGATTAAAGACTGCTCCAAGAGCTTCAAATTTTTTCCCTAATAAGTGTGACCTCTGTCTATGAACACTCCACCCATATACGTGCAGGACAGGTATGAGGATAATAGTTTTATTTTTCATACATGCCAAAGATTTAGTTATGCGTCTTGATCAATCTGGCTATTCTTCATTGTCAAAACTGCTTATAGAACTCAAACGTATTCTTGATGTTAAATTAAGAGCTTTATAAAATATATATGTCATGACAATATTGGCTTGTATAAATTTTCCCCATGTTTCCATTCTGTTATCTTGCTCTACCAACACAAAGTTAGTTCCAGTTTATTATGCCAATTCTTTAATTCATTCTAACAAAAAGTAAGTTGTAACACCATTTTGGCATAATTTCTTACATATTTTATATGTAGCAAAATAGAGTAACCCTACAGACAGGAACCATATGAAGCTGGTTCAACTTCATGCGTAAAACAGTACACATAGACAAAGAATTAAGCATGTAGAAAGCTACCTTAGCTTCGAGATCATTTTTCATGTTCAGCAGGTACAGATTTTCATCATAAAACGGAACAGACAAGGCTGAGTTTTCAACTTTTTCAGTATCTTCAATGCCATTCCTCCCAAATTTAATGCTCCTGAATCTATCCTGCCAATCCTGCTTTGTCCCTGTCAGTGAAGGTGTCCACCTCAAGTTCTTCGATTCATTGGAAACCTATACATTATTATTATCCCATCAAAAATTTATAATAATAGCTACAAAAATACCAACTCACATGATATTACCACCTCCCAATTATGAGAATTGAACACTATAAATATGTAGAATGGATAACCTGCTTAATTGCTGTAAAAATGTACAATTGAGTTGGATTAATATGAGATGATAATCAGGAAACCAATCCTCATTGGATCTCAAATCAGGTACAAAAAGAGTGTACTGGAAATTTCAAACTCAGACAGGTTTCTAAAGTACGTTTATCATGGATACTGCCTATTTAGCTTGATGCATCAGTTATAAATTTTAGACATATGAATTCTTAATAACTACATAATATATTAATATGGGCTCGTGTGTGTGTACAATAAACACTTAGATTTTTGTATATATAAACTGTGAGTCAGGTTACTAGCAAGACCTAGTCCACGCTACTGTAGTGTGACAAGGGAACATGCTCGCTCCCCCAATCCCAATCATTGCCATTCACTTTAGTAGTCCTCGAAACACTACATAAAAAATATTCATTTAAATGGAGTCACTAACCTCTTTGGCCTTAAACTAACTGAGCAACCTGTAACAAGAAAATATTAAAAAACATTAATCACAGAGAAAATGAAGGCACACTTAAATGTATGAGCTAGTCACCAAGAGAGATAGAGAAAACAGCACTTAAGATTACCAGGTACAACAAGGTGACCAAAATTCCGCACCTGCCCAGAGCCTCTCGGTTGAAGTAAAACCTGCTCTCATGATAAAAAGATAGAACATCTTATAAATCTTCTCAAAATTGAAAAGTAAACCCAAAACTATTTAATACTAAACTGCACAAGGGAGGAAAAAAAAAATAGAATAGCCCAAAAACCTAACAAATCAACCATGGTGAACAATGTATGATGAAATCAAATCACCCATTAATCAAAAATTGTTCACACCAAAACATCATACATTTTAAAGTTACGCTAATAATAGGGGTAAAGGTAACATTTAAAACAGGTGCTCATTGGCCAAACCAAACCAACAAATTCCAAGCACATTTCAGCATAAATTTGACTTTCTCCATATATGCAAGCAAACCCAATTTTCTTTTTCTGTAAAGTGAACCATAGTAGAACCATAAACAAATAAAAAGGAAAACAAAGATCAGTACCTCTTTCTCTGCAATGGAGGCAACTCTAGAAGTAGACACCACAGGCTGGCTCGCCTGCAATGGCTGCCCAAAAACCTGAAACAAAAGCACATTGATTATCAGAAATGAATCAAATTTAAGAAACAAATCCTCAAATTTCCAAACTATAAAAACCACAAACAACAAGTTTTGAATAAACAAATGAGGGAAAGATTCATTTACCGAGGCAGACGAGCCGTGGGAAGCGACTCTTCGCCTTATAACACCTAACATCATAGTCACGTTGATCGCTGCTTTCATTGTCAACAAGTTGTACAATATCGATATATAGCATAAACATAATCTGAATACAATTAAGCAGGGGTATTGAATAGTAGCTGTGAGTGCTGCTTGGCAGCCAAGAAAGTAAAGGAAAACGAAAGAAACGGAGAAGGAGTCAAAAGTTTGAATCTAAGCCTCTCGGTTGAAGTAAAACCTGCTCTCATGATAAAAAGATAGAACATCTTATAAATCTTCTCAAAATTGAAAAGTAAACCCAAAACTATTTAATACTAAACTGCACAAGGGAGGAAAAAAAAAATAGAATAGCCCAAAAACCTAACAAATCAACCATGGTGAACAATGTATGATGAAATCAAATCACCCATTAATCAAAAATTGTTCACACCAAAACATCATACATTTTAAAGTTACGCTAATAATAGGGGTAAAGGTAACATTTAAAACAGGTGCTCATTGGCCAAACCAAACCAACAAATTCCAAGCACATTTCAGCATAAATTTGACTTTCTCCATATATGCAAGCAAACCCAATTTTCTTTTTCTGTAAAGTGAACCATAGTAGAACCATAAACAAATAAAAAGGAAAACAAAGATCAGTACCTCTTTCTCTGCAATGGAGGCAACTCTAGAAGTAGACACCACAGGCTGGCTCGCCTGCAATGGCTGCCCAAAAACCTGAAACAAAAGCACATTGATTATCAGAAATGAATCAAATTTAAGAAACAAATCCTCAAATTTCCAAACTATAAAAACCACAAACAACAAGTTTTGAATAAACAAATGAGGGAAAGATTCATTTACCGAGGCAGACGAGCCGCGGGAAGCGACTCTTCGCCTTATAACACCTAACATCATAGTCACGTTGATCGCTGCTTTCATTGTCAACAAGTTGTACAATATCGATATATAGCATAAACATAATCTGAATACAATTAAGCAGGGGTATTGAATAGTAGCTGTGAGTGCTGCTTGGCAGCCAAGAAAGTAAAGGAAAACGAAAGAAACGGAGAAGGAGTCAAAAGTTTGAATCTGAAAGCTTTGAAAATGAGAAAGCATACACTTTTTTTAGACTTTCAAGCATAACTATGACTATTTACGAATTTCGTAGTTTCATGGAGGTGATTTTTGCGATTTCAAAAAATCGAAACACAGCAAAATCAATAACAAAAATCTGATTTTCTTTTTCTTTTTCTTCTTCTTTTAACTTCAGTTTCTCATCAACCAAACAAAAAAAAGGAAGAGAGAGAGAGAGAGAGAGAGAGAGAGTATGAATGGATTATAGAGAATTGACAACGCCAACTCCCAAAAGAACCCGAAATTTCTTGCTCAAACCAGCCTGAATAACAACGCCAACTCCCGCTTCTTCTTTTTTTGGAAAAATAAAAGTAGGGAGAAAATCTACATTTAAAAAATTAGTAAATTACTCTTTTAACCTTATTGTGTTTTTTCAATTTAAAATTATTTAACTTATTTTAGAGAATTTTAAATTTATTTAAAAATATTTTAGTACGTAAACTGATAAAATCCAAAACATAAAATTTTGTTATTAGTATTATAAATAAATAATAAATATAAGAACAAAAGAAAAACGTCTAAAATAATATTAAACGTCCACTGCTATTTTTGTAAGTGACTAATATACTATATTATAAAAGGAATTTAAGGATTTCATTTTTAATTATTTTTTCCTATGCCAAATATTGAGTTTTTTTTTTTTTCTGCTAAGAGAAATAGTGGATTTTTTTTTTCTTTGATGGCTGAAAGAGTGGAAAAGTTTGATATTATAGCAATGGACGGTTATAAATTAACTAAGTTGTTCATATTCGTTTATTTGATAAATGAGCTAAATTCAAATTTTAGTTATGACTCGATTATTAACAAGTCAAACTTAAATATAATAATGCATTCATAAATAAGTTTTGAGTATGAGACTTGATTTAAGCATGTGTGTTTGTCAGTTTGTGTAAAAATTTCATTTGTATAGAATTAATAATCAAGTTTGTAAATAATTTCATAGGATATCATAAAATTACTATTTGTGGCCTATTAATAATACAAATAATTCCATTTTAGTGTACTAATTATTTATGATTTTTATAAGTTCATAAATGAAAAACCATATTATTAACTCAAATAATATAATTTAAATTGTCTTCTATTTATTAATTATGAACATAGATTTATGAAAAAGTAAAATATGTAGTCATAATTTTTAATATATATGAGAATAGAATAACTTTAATCAAGTAACTCGTGAACAAACTTGAGCGTATATGAAAAGAAAGTAAATTGAACTTGAACATGTAATCTAGTTTAGTGATAAACTTGAGCTCAGCTTATATTTAAAATAAAATAAAATGAATAATCCTAAACTATTGATACTTGGCTCGACTCATGTCATTTAGTGAATTTATTATATTTCTTGTAAAATGATTGTGATTTTTATGTAATTGGCCTAAAATTTTGTGTTACATAAAATAGAAATCTTACAATACCCACATTTTTGTGCGTATTGTATGTTTACTAGTAAATAGTAATAGAATCATAAATTATAGTATGTCACATCAATACACCTCACATGCTTTATAATTTTTACATTATACTATAATAGTGTCTACTTCAAATCTGATTATAGGTTCCGTCATGTCATATGATAACATATATTTCTTTACATATATATATATTTGTCCTTCTAAACAAATAACTTTGTCACATTCACTAATAACTGTGAGTCTGTGAGCATACAAATTGTTTTCCTAAAAAAATTAAAAAAAAAAAAGCTCATTTCCTTAAGATATGGGCCCTCATAGGTGTGATTACTCAATCGGACATGTGTTACCCGTTAGATCAAAGGTTTTATAATGAAATTGCCACTTATTTTGTTAAAAATGAAAAATAAGAAAACATTCATAAAATACATGATTACTGAATAACTTTAAAGATTACATCATAAAGAAGAAGATTACATAGTTTTGGTTGTGAATACAATCTAGGAAGAAATAAAGATTACAACACTTTGATCCCTAGTTCCAATCTAGAAAAAGGGAAAATTGCAATACTTCAATGGTAAGTTTTGAGATCGGTTGGCATACAACACCCTTTTTGGGATTAGTTTGAGATTATTCTCACTTATTTCCAAGCATACAACATCGTTTGTTTGTTTGGAAAAAAAAAAAAAAAAAAAAGGTCGTCGTCGTCGTCCAAAAGTTGAGTGATGTGGCAATTTGTGATATTGTATTTGGCACTTGGCAGGAGGAATGCTAGACTGCTAGCAGAGATGGACACTTCTGAAAATAGATCCAAATATTAAGGGGGGGGAAAAAAAAAAAAAAAAAACCCTTAAATGTTAAGGGTCAAAAGTGTACTTTAGCCAATAAATTGGTGTTGAAAGTTAAAATATGGCCTTGTGAACTTTTGATGTCCTCCAAGATGGTTTCCCTGTTACTTCTTGTGTACCAGTAATTTCCTTTAAAAGGGCAGCCACCTTCGTTTACTCCACCATTACCTATACTATTATCTATACTATTATTTAATGGACTTTTCTTATTTGAATTCCTCAATTTTTTGTTAAAAAATTGTCCTACACTCGAAGAGACAAAACTAAAAGACAATCCAGTAAAAATACAACTCTAACTTTTCATTAAAATATTGCTTAAAAAATAAGGTCACTCTTCTGTTGATTTTTAAATTGTTTTATCCACTTATAAATTAGATTTTCAAAATAAGAATTATATGTATAGAATAAAAACACAGTTTTTTTTTTTTTTTCAAAAAAGAAAAAAGCCTCAGTGCACGCGCGAAGCGTGTGATGAGGCTAGTTAGCATAATTGTTTTGTATCCTTGTCTGTTGTCCCCATGCTGTGTATAAAGGCTTCCCTGATGGTTAGAAGGGTTGCGGTGTCTTTTCTTCTAGGATGCCAGGAATAACGTTTTGATGGATTTGCATGTCTTGCCATCTATGACAAAAATACAGCAAGAGTGTATATGACAGTATATAATTTAGCGTAGTGTATATGACAGTGTATAATTTAGTGTATGCACCATAATTAACGTTAGATGACTTGTGAAAGAATGTACAATTTTGAGGGCAAGTAAAAAATAGAAATTTTCAGTTTGTCACTTACTTCAACTTTCTCTGAGAGCAAGTAATTGTCCTAGCCTAAAAAAACAAAAAAGGAAAAAGAAAGAAAAACAGACACGTGAAGATAAGTATTCCCTTCTAACCAATTAAAACATTATCTGAGCTCAATTGGCTGGATAACATTCGAAGAGGAGAGTTGTCTGAAAGGGAGAATCTTCTGCTACATTGCTGCTTTGCAACTCGGAGTTTTACAATGTTGTGCATCCAATTCCATGCTCCGTTGCTTCCCTTACAATCACAGCTCAAACACAAGAAACATTCGAGGACACCCCAGCTGCTTTGGCTCTCTAGCTGTGAAGCTACTCAGTTTTTTCCACACAGGCCAAACAACCTTTCTTTACTGGCTCCGAGGACCAACGCCATCCCCTTTTCTCTTCTTCTTGCTGCCTCATCCGAAGCTGAGCCCGCCGACATAAAGGGCCAGATCCAAATCATCAGGTTGGTCCTTTTCACTCTTCTGGATTGAGTAACATCGTCTCCACTGTTTCATATACCTAGAGTAGGATTTCAGCAGATCAGCTTCAAGCAACTTCCTCACTATCATTCCTTTGTTTTCATAAGGTTCATATGAATTTTATAAATGCGTCACAGAAACCACACCAACATACAAAATTTTACATTCATACACAAGTCATCTACACACTATGCTTTATGGGATATGGCTAATGCATAAATGGAGTAAAACTCTAACTAATAAATGAAGTTGTAATTAAAATTTTCAAATGCAATACTATATTTTGAGTTTTGAGGAGTATAGGAGAAAATGATGGAGCAATTGTGTTTGTACACACACGTTCTCAGTAACATGTATGCTTGCATGTAATGAGAATATTTTGTTTATCACAACATTAAATGTAAGTCTATGACCTTTCTATTACTTGTTGGCAAAGTTATATTTCACAATAATCATTCTTGTATATAGTTGTTTGTAGATTCGCTCCCCTCTTGTATATAGTTGTTTTATTTTTCTTTTTTTGTAACCTTTGGCTGCTTATGTTTTTTTTTTTTTTTTTTTTTTTTTGCATAATGCAGACCTTTTATAATACTTTTTCTTACCTATTAAAAAAAAACACTAATTATTGCATAAAATCCACTTTTGCATTTCTGTACTGCCATTTATAGAGCTGTCCGCTAAAATACCATGGAAAGCACAAATGGTTTTCACTTCTGTGACACATCCAAGACCTAGTCAAAAAACACTTATAATGGCTGATAAAAGTTTCTGGTCCAACCAAACTATTTCATATATATCAGTGTCTTGCAGTCTTATAAAACCTACCTGGCAAAGTTCATCAACTTTCTCACTCCAGAATCTGCCTTGACAAGTGGCAACAATGTAGTCTTTACACTCATAGAACAGCTTTGACAAATTATTATTAGTTGACAGCATAGCTTCGGCCATTACAAATCCCAAACCAAGCTGAATATTTCAGAATAAAAGACATGATTAGCACAGCATAAAAGTGATAAATGAAGGTTGAATTTGCAAAGTGCATAAGAATAAATTGCTACCACTAATCTTGTTAATAATGTAGAGATACTTATACCAAATTGCAGGATCATAGATCTGCTCAAACAAAATCAAGATGAAATATATATTTTATGGAAGGATGGTCCTCGACCAGACAATAACAGGTGAATTGCCAATTATTCCTTCTTCTTTTTTTAAAAAGGGAAAAACAAATATCTATATCCAAATTTAGCCAGGTACATCAGTATTAATTTAAACAGTCCTAATTTCTTGACATGAATGATGATATAAAATCTTGATATCTGAAATTGTAACTTATACATTTAATACATCTGGTATCTAAGGATGACTTTTCAGTTTTCCTACAGAGCTCTAGTTTGAAGTTTATGGATTGGATGAATGATTTTCCAGTAAATAAATATATGAAAAACTATTATATAAACACAATATGAATAAAAGTTAAACTGGAAAAAACAATCCTGCATTATCAAATAAAGAACTTACTAAAGAAACAAACAGTTGCTCAAAAAGCTCAGAGGGTGGCATGTCCTCTAAAACATTCAGTATACCTTCCCTACAGAACCAATGTACAATGTTTTCTAGTCAAATAGCTATCTTTATAGAGGAATAAATCTAGACTAATAATATTAGTGATGTTCCTCCAACTTACACAGCCAAATCCTCCTCAAAGATGGGTGTTTGTTTGACAGCTGGTATTGCTTTAGCTGTTTCCCACAGCTCACGCCATAAATTACCTATTAAGAATAACGAAATACCAATAAAGCAGCAGCTTGTAAAAATTCTAGATGCCAGTATGAATTATAAGGTACAGACTCATTACAAGAACAATAACAAACTTAGTTTTCCATTTGCCTAGTGCATTCTACAGGGCACATGCTACACAAATTCAAGAGAAGCAAAAGTTACAAAACCAGAACTATAGCATGCCCCACAATTATCTAAGCCTTTCAGATGCTAATAAACTCTCATAAATTGCAACTACAAACTATATACTCACATCACCAATAAATAAATAATCTATTTACAGTTCTCACACTCCAAAAAGGCATATTTAAACCTTAAGCCCTGAAGACCAGGTTACAGACTGACTACAGTTTAATTCATCTGACTATAATGCAGCACATCCCATTCATCACCTACCAACAAGCTACCCATGTCAAAGAATCTTTATAAAACAAGTACACCAATGAAGGAAAAGTCTCCCACACATCTGGTTTGATTCCTTAGCAGACTAGTCTGCTCAAACAGAAGTGATAAGATGCCATTCAAGTAATTCAAGGCTTTGAAAAAAATCCTTTTAATAGCACAAGGCAACACCCATAACAGCCCATGCAGATCCATTCTGATGCCACATGGTCTGCACTCAATACCCATCAAATTGATAAGTTAGAGAACAACCCACAAAGGGAGAATAACATAGTTCTCAAAACATGTAGGGGGTAGGGTCAACCAGGTGATGGCTACAAAGCACACACTCTACACCCGACGTCGTTATCCATTGTATACACATAAATATACATATCATCCATCACAATGATAATCAAATTAGTCTCGTAACATATTTTTAGGAATTTCACTCACACATAGCAAGTGTTGCCATTAAAACTAAATCAACGACAAGGAAAATACAGTAAAATGTTTTCTTAAGAAGCAAAACGTATCCACACCCTGCTCATATGTATTTATTTTCCTGAAACAAAGCTTAAAAAAACTAATCTACTCGTATGTATTTAATTTCCTGAAACAAAGCCAAAAAAAAAAAAAAAAACCCAATGCAGCAAAAATAATATAGCAATGGATGACAGAGAATGATTTCCACCTTCTTTTTGCATTCGACTACTTAGTTGACCTTTTGTGGACGATATGTCAACACCAGCTAAAGTCTCTTGACCCTCTGTAATTGGCTCAGTTTCTAACCAATCAGGAGGGGAGTGCCATCTTACGAAATCTTCCAAAATACAACCAGGATTTGCAGCCTGACACATGATAATTAACATAATCTAGTTAAATTAAACATTAGACAACATTCTTACTAAATTTGAGCATCCAGTGGATGGTAAAATTGAAGAGACTTTCTACATCATAGAACTTAACCTTGAAAGCCTGCATGTCAGAGAGGAGTTGAGAACACCCAGCACCAACACTGATGAATGATGATAAAAGGTAAGGAAATTTGTCAAAGAATGCCAAAAAGAATAAGAATAAATGTACTTTAAATAAGATAAAATCATACTGAGCATTTTTAATATAAGTAGTCATGAGGAGAAAATAATTAGCAAAACAAAAGGTCGTTTCTTTTTTATTCGTAAGTTACACACACACACCTGGTGGGTCTTGAACCCACCACCTCACCCTCCATCTTGCTTTTACAAGAAAGGGGTGCCCTTTGAGCAAGAGCTCATTGCCAAAACAAAAGGTCCATATATGACTAGCCTTTATTAAATATACAGCATCTTGTAGGAGTGCCACTGAGAATTAATAATGTATTTTTTTTTTTTTATGTAAATGATATTATGATATAAATGATAATAATATGCATAAATTGACTTCTCTTCAGCCACATTTACGTATTTCACTTTTGCAGTTAAAATAATATTTTTTAAACGTTTGTATCACAAGGAGAAAGCTTGGGAACCTATACACACATTTACGTGTGTGCAGACAGTAAGCCTTTTTCTAATTAAAAAAATATTAGCTGCCTTAATCCTGTGACAGGTTGAATTTGAAAACAACAATCAAATACTGCCAGCAGAGATGAAGAAAAACATGTTTGCATAGCTTCCTCAAATGAAGAATGAATCAAGCTATTTAAGGCCAACTGAACATAAAGAATATAGCTCCAAGGCCACGGCTCAGGGGATAATGGGGTGACATGGAATGAGTGAATGCAGGTCAAGCATATGAAAGGCACAGAGATGATACTTGTATTTAACAGATTACATTCACAAAGGCTACATATCTAAAGGGTACATATAAGGACCATTTAAAAAATAATTAAAAAGCAAAAGGCTCAAAACATGAATACAACTGAATGAGTTAGATGAAATTCCTAGCATACTAACCTGCCTGTTCGAAGCACAAATTCCTCAGTTTCTTTGATAAGATCTTCTGTAAGCAAAGGTGCTTCCTACATTTATCAGTACATAAAGATCTCAGTTACAGGAGTATACAACGGGAGTTATTGTTTAGCATAAATTATTAACCAGACCTGGGTCACTGGGGAGTACACAGGTTCACCAGTTTCCAACATTGTAAGATTACTGCATGGACAATCAGCACCTAGTCGAAGAACAAGCTCTCCAGTGCTTATTCTAGCATACAAAATAGGGCTTGAAGGAAGCGTGTCTTTAGAAGAAGCTGATTCTGCAGCATCTGTAGCAACCTCCCTCATGACGGAGTCTAATGATTCGGTGGCAATAACCTGACGCCTTTTCCGGGAAACACAGCAATTAATAACTTGCAACTGCTGATACAATAGACAGGAATTTAGATCCGGAATCTCATCCGTAGGAATTCCAGCCACATATTGCCCTTCAGACCAAACTCTTCTCAGCTACATATGCAATAGAATTCAGAACATATGTTATCTGAAGATTAATGATAAAGAAGCATTAATGCATCCTATTCCAATGTATCAAAGCGATGCTATATTGCTATCTCAAAAACTAGTGATAATATACCAAAAACTAGGCTCTACGTGAAAACAGAATAAGAATATTACTTAACATGAGAAACTTGCACCAATATGTACTGAAAGTGATCATTAACTTTGTAAATATCACTAGAACGTGTGCAGTTTTTATTTTCCTTTCCAAAGATGATGGACGAATTTTAATTTAAGATGACAAATTTCACTGCATTGACAGCATATCTTTTCACACATGCACTTCGTATACCTCGAAGAAAAGACTCAAAAAACCAGATCCCAATGAATTGTAAAGCATGTATAATATTTATTCTTAAATAGAAACCATTTTGAAAAGACCAGAAAATTCAAGTTCTATGAAACTGACTTACTTCCACAACAACCCTGCTCCAAAACAGCACCATTTTCCGCAGGGTTTTGAAGCTTCCAATGACTTCAGCTAGCTTAACAACAAGGCTTTCAGCAGGAGCACCGTGAATATCTCTTGGCAAAGATGTTACTGTGGTTGCCTCTGAATCATAGCTGATCTTCCTTCTGAGAAAATTTCCCTCTGCAAATATCTTGCATATATTACAACAGAAGTGAAAGATCATCACAGGAAAATGCAAAAAAATAAAAGAAAAAAAGTTCATCCAACAGGAAGATTCTGCAACCAGGTCACAATAAATGTGCACATACCTGCATCAAACAGTGAATTAATCAAAGACAGAACTTTCTCATTATCACCATGATCAAATGTAAGCTTCTCCTCCTTTTCACGAAGCACTAACGACTTGACTGCAGAGAGACTGAGGCCAGCCCTCTCCCTGACAGGTGAAGAACTTGCAGATGATGCCAGACAGTCTTTCAATGACTTCAACTTCTTTCCAGCCCTGGGCAAGATGTGCAAAGGTTGTAGGGAAGCAAGTTAAATACAACGGGAACAAAGAAATGAAATCTCATAATCATCTGTTGAACTATTTTCCAAGCGCTTGGACCACATATAAGATTTAACTTTTAGAAATTTTATAGTGTCACTTCTAGCATATTGTGGTAACTAAAGATTACAGCAATGCATGCACTGCATGTGCCCACAGAGCAGGGGGAGGGGGGGAGGGGGTGGTGGGTGTTGTTTCGAATTGCAAAATGTATTTTCTTCCTCCACAAAAGGGAAAGCCAAAGTTAACAGCAAAAAAAATGAAGGCAAAAAATTTGAACAACAAAAACTTACTCAACAGCTACAGCCAGTTGCTTAATGACAGACGATGGAGGAATACTCTCTGTGCTGACAGCAACAAAACCTTCTACCGTGGGTATCACTTCTGCACTCTAGAAAGAATATCAAATTCCACTTCTCAGTATGAAAATAAATTCCATCCTTAAAAGCAAACAGACATGAAAATGCCATGGACCTTTATTAACAATAACAATTTAGCAATCCCAACCTTTCAGGCTATTAAGTATGTAGAAAGACTATGATTGTGCATTTCTTCATCATCTATCAAAGTACCATATATTGAAGCCCACAGAAACTGTTACTGGCTTCACTTTTATCATTCTAAAGATATTAAATTTACTAGAAAAAGGAGGGGGCAAAAGCCTTCAAAGGATCTGCATTTTTCCTTATGCAGGCAAGTGTGATTCATGTCTACGAACACTCCACCCATACACATGCAGGACAGGTATGAGGGTAATAGTTTTATTTTTCATACATGCCAAAGATTTAGTTATGCATCTTGATCAATCTGACTATTCTTCATTGTCAAAACTGCTTATAGAACCCAAACATATTCTTGATGTTAAATTAAGAGCTTTAGAAAATATATATGTCATGACAGTATTGGCTTGTATAAATTTTCCCCATTTTTCCATTCTGTTATCTTGCTCTGCCCGCACAATTTAGTCCCAGTTTATTATGCCAATTCTTTATTTCATTCTAACAATAAGTAAGTTGTAACACCACTTTGGCAAACTTTCTTACATATTTTATATGTAGCAAAATAGAGTAACCCTACAGACAGGAACCATATGAAGCTGGTTCAACTTTATGCGTAAAACAGTACACATTCACAAAGAATTAAGCATATAGAAAGCTACCTTAGCTTCAAGATCGTTTTTCATGTTCAGCAGGTACAGATTTTCATCATAAAACGGAACAGACATGGCTGGGTTTGCAACTTTTTCAGTATCTTCAAAGCCTTTCCTCCCAAATTTAATGCTCCTCAATCTATCCTGCCAATCCTGCTTCGTCCCTATCGGTGAAGGTCTCCACCTCAAGTTCTTCAATTCATTGGAAACCTATACATTATTATTATCCCATCAAAACAATAATAGCAAGTTTTCAATGACCCAATAAATTAAAGAAATTTAAGCATCCTATGAAAGTTCAAATTTTTTTTTTTTTTTTCATACTATGATTGATTGTAAAAATTTCTTTCGCACACTAAATGGATGCCAAAATTACACACACACAAACATCAATAAATTAAGCAGATTGTGAATGATCAGATAAATTAAGAACATTTAAGCATCCTAAGTAAGACCAAATGATTTTTTTCAGGCCGTGATTGATTGTTAAAATTTCTTTCACGCATTGATTGTATGTTAAACACACACGCACCAACTAATTGCAAAACAACAATTATTTAAGCTTAATCGAGATCAGCACTCCATTTTCTTTTAATTCTACCCAAAAAAAAAAAATTGCACACAAATCCCGTAGTTTCCTGTAGCTTATTTGTTGAAAGGTGAGACACATATCAACAAGGTAGCTTAATTTCAAGAAAGCTAATTCATTTGGCAAAAAGTTATTCCGCTTCTTTTCTTATTTTCCTAGCGTTTCTTGGGAACCAAAAAAAAAATCGTCATAAATGCATCCACATTCAGTCAAAAACCGCAAAACGCATCAAGTTTTTGAACATTTTGATCCTACATTTCCAATTCAGACCGAAACAAAACCAAATCAAATCCAATTCGAAATCTGCTCAGATTGCCAATTCAAACTAATAAAAAAAAAGATTTACCTTGGTTTCGCGCTCGTTGCTTGGAGATTCATCGTCCGATTGGCTTGTCGAATTCTTCGGTAATTGTTTATCAGAATCTTCTCGAATTAATTCAACGCACAATAAACATTAATAAATAGTAAAAATAGAAATGAAAACTTGTGAATGATATTAAAAGAAGAAAAAAAATGAGCGGTACCTCGATCGGGTTTTAAATCAGAGAAAACACGCTCCGCTTTCGCAGCAGCAGAATGAAAGGCGGTCCTCGCTTTTGAAACAAAGGACAAGGGTGGCTCCATTTTGCTAAGCTACGCTTGGGATGCTTACGTTAAAATAAAAATAAATTTGTTTCAGGGATACGGTAATTTAATATCAAAGCATGTTTGTACAGAAAATTTTGAGAATTTTGAGCTATCAACAAAGAAAGTCTCTCTGTTTGTCTGTCTCTCTGTCTGTGCGTTTTGAAAGAAATAAAGAGAGAGATGAGTGGAAGAAAGGCCGGAAGGTAGGTAAGTATTTATATTAGCGTTATGTCGTTTGCTGTGTGCCGTTTGCTGTTTGCTGTTGCTGTTGGTGCTTGGTGGTGCGTGGTGGACCTGTTATGCTATATCTTAATTTGAAGTTTTCTAATGTATACTTGTTGTGGCGACCTCTTGTTTAGCTTTCCTTGTTGGAGAGATTTATATCATTTTTAGACTTGCTTCTACCCTTCTCATAACTTCTCCAACTAAGACTCTGTCCAAAAATAATATAGTAATTTAGATAGCATTTTAATCTATATCCTTTTTCGAGAGGACTCACTAGAATTTTTGAGATTTTATAGATCAACTAAATGGAACATAAAAATGAAAAAATAAATAAAAACTTTTGTCAAGGCCTAATGATAAAATCATAAAGCTTCTCTCAAAGAAATAATAATAATAATAATAATACCGATAAAGTTCGTTACAAATTTAGTTATAGTCTAACACTATAATTTTACTCAAAATCTTTTTTATTGGACGTGAATTTTTACAAATCTATCATTGGATTACATTTTCTTCTTATATCCTCAATGCTTACAACATTTCTAAAAGATTAAAGATCAATAATTATGTCATCATTCAATTATTTAAATTGCAAATTTTTATATTATAAAATTATGTATGAAAAATAAGTTTATGGATCATATAATATACGATAGCTGATTGGCACAAAATTTGATTTGTATATTAAGAGAATAAAGAACATGCAATCCAATAGTTAAATTTTCAAATTATGTAGTTATATTAATTTGTTCAATAGAAGTTGTAAACTTAACCTATAACAAAATTTATAGCCAAACTTTTTCCTAATAATATTAGAAGGGAAATGTTATCCAATGCCCTAATTTAGAAATATTTTATGGAAAAATGATAAAGCAATTAATTTTGTTAACAACTTTTTATATTTCTCATAAAGATAGTATCAAAACTTTCTTATTATAGTTTATTAACAATTGCCCTAATGGTACCCGTTAACATTACTCATATTAGGAATACAACTTAAAAAAAAAAAAAAATAGTGTCGATTCATCTCTAATTTCACAAATAGCTTGAGTAGCCAATTGTGAATAGTGAATCCATATAATAAAAAAAAAAAAAATTAATGAACTAAAAAGTATCCTCTAATCACCATAGACGACTTCAACGTGTAAAACTTGGTTAGAGATTGAATGTGTCCTTAGATTTCACAAAAATATTAATGATTGAATAAACATGTACGGTCATCGGAACTCCTACGTACTTCTGTTATCCAGATTTGAAGTTTTCTATTTGTTGTGGCAACTTAGAGAGTTGAGGTTGTTGGGACTATGAATTTTTAGAATTAGTAAAAGCTTCGGTAACTATATGACTCTCTCAAACGTCGTGAGAAGAGTCTGTTTAACTTTGAAAGCTATACTTTGAGAAAGTCGTCTCAATTGTTCATTTGACGTTTTCCTTTTTAAAAAATAATTAACTTCATCAACATTGTGAGGGGCTATGGTAAGAAAATAAAAAAAAAATAAGAATCCACCAAAAGGCTTAAAAGGATCAAAATCCCTTTAAATTATTGTAGCGGTGACATAAGTTTGTGAAAGCTACTTTTTTGGATATAATAAGATAATATTTTGGGAAATGGTTCTTGTAAAGATCACTTTTTAGGAAAACTATTAAACTGGTTAAGACGGCTACTAATTCCATAATAAGATCTCAATAGAATTTTAAGAGACCTATGAATGGAAATATATATGGATAAAGATCCGTAAGAGAATGAAATTGAAAGTTTTTTTTTGAGGTAAGAATGAAATAGAAAGTTAAAATATAATAATAATAATAATAATAATATGTCCATAGGTAGAAATATAACCATATGTGATCAGATTTATTATTTAAAAAATAAAAAATAAAAAATAAAAAACCTAATAATGGACTAGACCTGGACAAGATGCCATGCCCTTCAAACCCCAAACAAAATATTGATACACAAAAGTTGGACATTGATAAAATTATTAAAAAAAAAAGAAGAAAAAAAAGACTTGTAATATTTTAGGTCTCGTTTGGTAAGAGATTTTTAGTTATATTATTGTTGTTTTATAGAAATACGTGTGGGTAAAAAAGTGTGAGGAAATACGTATAATATTGTTTAAACATTGAAAATTATTATTTAAACAACAATAACAAACACCGCCTTAGGTTGCATATATTCGAACCCTATTTAGCAAAAAATATACACACATATTAGCTTCATAATATCCGTGTTGAGAGACCATTATCAATCACCAATTTAACAATTCTTTGCAATTAAGAACAAAATTAAATGTTAAAGGCTGCTCTTTCTAAGAGCTGGCATAACTTAGCTAACTCTCATTTTTGTTTTACTAAGAAAAAAAAAAAATAGATACTAAAAAATTAAAAGAATATTTTAACTCTAAAGTACTGAAAAAAAAGGTAGATAATTAAAATTTTAGTACAATACTGTAATGAATTTATCTTTTAATTTTCTTAAAACTTTAATAAAATTGTTCTACCTTAAATTAACCATCTTAGTAATCAATAATTTACTTGAAATTCTGGTAATAATATATTATTAAGACTGTCACCAAAAAAAAAAAAATTAAGGCGGTGGTGGGGTTTAGCATAATTAGCAGATGAGAAAGGAGCATTTATAGCAGCGATGAGTGGTAATGAAAAGACTCAAAGGGTGGGGACTGGGGCTGAAATTGAGGTAGCACTTTTGTTTGCAGAAATCGTAGCGATACAAAGACTTTGGTCTTGAAAAGTTGAAGGGACTCATTGGAAATCTTTCACACGTCCAAGTCATCTAGAGCAAGATTTGTCAACTTTTGGGAAAATCATTAAGGATGTATAATAGGAAACATTTGGACATCTATTGAGAATTTCTATGTATAGTTAGAAGTTCCTCCAAGCTTATTGGAGGTTCAATTCGACTATCAAAGGATGTTTTTTACACATGATCATATTTTGTCTAATTTTTTTTTTTTGAGATTATTACAATATGCATTAACCTCGCAGCTCAAACTATTTTCTCTTATAACCCAAATACTTTATGTGTGAAGAGGTGTCAATTTAAATACAGAGCCTTTAACATTTAATTTTGTTCTTNCAATCACATATACTCAATAAAAATTACCACATGTTTCTCAAAAAATAAATAAAATAAAAATTACCACATAATAAAAATCACCACACGTTCTATTTTATTAAAAATTAGAAAAAAAATGATCATTAGTAGTATTAAATTTAGGTAAGAATTCCAATATGTGACTAATTATGTTTACTTTAAAAAATAATTTGACTAATTATCTATATTTTATGATAAAAATTGTGTTTAATTTTAAATGTATCTAAATATATGCATGAATGCATGTGTTACATGCTTTTAAAAAAATTTAATTTGACTAATTATTTATATTTTTATAATAAAAATTTTGTTTAATTTTAAATGCATCCATGCATTTGTATGAAGTTACTTGCTAGTTATACATAAATTGCAATGCATAAATAAAAGAAATACATTGTACAAACATGAACAATTAAATAGATACGCCAATGCGAATGGTTCAGTTGGTAAGGCTCGAGCACTTTGTTTATTTTACCTAGATTCGAATCTCGCTGCTAGTAGTCCTTCGTTAGTAGACATTCATAAGGATTAGTCTGTGGGTCTTAACCTGAACGCTCTTTCTAAGAGCTGGCATAACTTAGCTAACTCTCATTTTTGTTTTACTAAGAAAAAAAAAAAATAGATACTAAAAATTAAAAGATTTTTTTTTTTTTTTTAATTTTATAGTTCATTAATATTATATTCTTAGTATTTTGTACTCATTAACTCACTTGACACAAAGTTTAAAAATTTAAGTAGACACATAACACAAGCTTAAGTGGATAATTATGGTGTAGTTCTTATATAAATTTAGACACATGACACAAAATTGGATTATAAGTTCAAATTCTGATTCAATTTTCTCTAAGATTTACCTATTAATATATATATATATATAGATGACTTATAAATCTATTTTTTTTTTTTTTAGTTATGTGATTATGTTTTTTATAGTTTATTATATTGGACTTCTCGTTTTATGTACTAAATTAACTAATTTGGCACAAAAATTTAAAAATTTAGATTAGATGGGACATGTGGTGCAAAATTAAACTCTAATTGAAATTCAATTTGTAAACTAAATTAACTCACTTGGTACAAAATTCTAAAATTTAGATTAGATGAGACATATGGCGCAAAATTAGACTCTAATTTAATTCTAACTTGAAATTTAATTGAATTTTCTCTTTGCTTTATCTATTATATATATATATATATATATCTAGATTTGTCACTTTCATCAAAGTTGACTTTTGACTTTTGACATTGGTAAAGAGATTTGTGACATTAATGATGTTGCTATCTGAAAAAATAAAATAAAAAATGTTACTATCTAGCATAAATAAAGGAACAATTGCTGTAAGAGGACATTATCTCATAGTTAAACACGCCACGTCAGTTGGTTTTAAAGTTTGGCTAAAAACGATAGAGTAGGATAAAAAAGAATGGAAATGCTATCGAGTACTCTTAGGGTACCGGTTAATAATCTATTTAAATAAAGTTTTTATGGGAAATAAAAAAAAAGTAATTAATATTTTGACAGTTTTTTTAATTTTTCATAAAAGTTGTATTAAAACTTTCTTAAAATTGATTATTAATAAGTACTCCAAAGGCACTCGTTAGTATGACCAAAAAAAAAAAATCCAAAAATCTCGTTTATATCCTCACATCGTACTTTGTTCTCTTCGAACCCCCAAAAACTAACAATAATTTTTGCCACTTGCCCTTGAGACTAGGGGTGTCCAACTATGTCCATACATTTTGTATACATGACCTCTTTACCCAATCGAAATGGTTGTAGGCGATTTTCAAATAGGCTGATAGGTCGAAATTAGGTTTTCTATTTATGGGCGGATTACAAGTTTGATAACATTTCACCCAACCCAATCATCTTTAATATTTTCCTTTACACATTACCGAGGTCAAGGTAACCTTCATGTTAGCGGAAAGACCCCACCAAGTTGTATCTGAACTGGAAATTGGATATAGCTTAGGAGGCGTCGGGGAAGGTAGCAAATATCTTTTGAGGCCATCACCTCCACATTAAATGCTTTCCAGCTAACAGTCTGGCCGCATTAATGTGGAGGTGATACCTGAACAGTAACTAAGCAGCTTTATGGCCACTAAGTTGAAGGTTCCGGTAGGTACTGGATGGGACAGAAAGGAGCTCCCAGGATAAGAACTACACGTGTACGATGGAAACAGGGGGAGAACGGAGTATATAACATAGGAATGAAGAAAACATGAGGGAGGGAGACAAAAGAGAAAAAAGAAAAGGAGAAAAAGAAAAAGAAAGAGAGAGACCAATTGAAAGAGAGCCGAGGATAATTTTCCTCAGAGAACGAACCGAAAGTATCCCTTATTGATTGATGAGTAGAACCCTTCCTGAAAAACAGTACTAGTTCTTGGACCCATACTCTAAAAATGTATTGTTTGGGCCTATTGGGCTGAAAACCCATCACTCAAGGTCAATCCAAACTGGGTCCCTACAAAACACAATTTTTATCATAAAATATAGATAATTAGTCAAATTATTTTTTTAAAGTAAACATAATTAGTCACATATTGGAATTCTTACCTAAATTTAATACTACTAATGATCATTTTTTTTTCTAATTTTTAATAAAATAGAACGTGTGGTGATTTTTATTATGTGGTAATTTTTATTTTATTTATTTTTTGAGAAACATGTGGTAATTTTTATTGAGTATATGTGATTTTTTTTTTTTTTAATTTTATAGTTCATTAATATTAGATTCTTAGTATTTTGTACTCATTAACTCACTTGACACAAAGTTTAAAAATTTAAGTAGACACATAACACAAGCTTAAGTGGATAATTATGGTGTAGTTCTTATATAAATTTAGACACATGACACAAAATTGGATTATAATTTCAAATTCTGATTCAATTTTCTCTAAGATTTACCTATTAATATATATATATATATATATATGTAGATGACTTATAAATCTATTTTTTTTTTTTAGTTATGTGATTATGTTTTTTATAGTTTATTATATTGGACTTCTCGTTTTATGTACTAAATTAACTAATTTGGCNGTCAAAATATTCACTTTTTTTTTTTTCCATAAAAACTTTATTTAAATAGATTATTAACCAGTACCCTAAGAGTACTCGATAGCATTTCCCTTCTTTTTTATCCTACTCTATCGTTTTTAGCCAAACTTTAAAACCAACTGACGTGGCGTGTTTAACTATGAGATAATGTCCTCTTACAGCAATTATTCCTTTATTTATGCTAGATAGTAACATTTTTTATTTATTTTTTCAGATAGCAACATCATTAATGTCACAAATCTCTTTACCAATGTCAAAAGTCAAAAGTCAACTTTGATGAAAGTGACAAATCTAGATATATATATATAATAGATAAAGCAAAGAGAAAATTCAATTAAATTTCAAGTTAGAATTAAATTAGAGTCTAATTTTGCGCCATATGTCTCATCTAATCTAAATTTTAGAATTTTGTGCCAAGTGAGTTAATTTAGTTTACAAATTGAATTTCAATTAGAGTTTAATTTTGCACCACATGTCCCATCTAATCTAATTTTTAAATTTTTGTGCCAAATTAGTTAATTTAGTACATAAATCTTTCAGTTTTACCTATTATTATATATATATATATATATAGATTCTGGGCAGGCTAGAGGGGCAACTGCCATTAGTTTACTAGAAGCCATTAATTTTACCATCAAAACTCATTTTTCACCCAAACTAAACTTGCCATTAGTTTACTAGAAGCTGCGAATTTTCAAAAGGAGGAAGGGTGAGAGCTATTTTTTCACTCGAACTAATGGTTTTTCAAAAATTGATAGGAAAAAAAATGTCAAATCACTAATTTATCAGATGCAACGAATTTTCAAAAATTGATAGGAAACAAATATCAAAGTCGCATCATTTTTCGCTTTCCATTGAGTTGGCAAGGAAACTAATTTTCAAAGTAGTCATTAGCATTATTCTTTTGATTTAAAAAAGAAAAGCAGACCCATTAGTCCTTGGTCTTCCACCAATCAGCGTAATACATACGCAAAGGCAGAACAAAACAAAAAAAATGCTTTTTCTGTACTTCGGTTTAGAAGAATAAAGAAAGAATGTTGCATTTTAAATATTTTTTTAAAAGAAATGAAGGTAGTGAGATTAGGTATATTACTATACTTTTAACATTGTTTTATTTTCTTAATTTATTTAAAGGAATCATATTAGATGTTTAAACTTTATACATTTAGATTAAACTCTTATTTTTAAGTTAATTTTTCTTTTATACTTCGTCTTATAATCTTAATTTTTACTCCCCTAAATAAAAATTTTGGCTCCACCACCTTCTGATCCAAACATATTAATTGTGAATCAGATGCAACGAATAATTTCAAGAAAAAATTGTTAAGAAACAAATGTCAAAGCAGCATCAATTTTCCATGCTTTTTTTCCAACCAGTTGGCCCCATCATACTACAAACGGAGGGAGGTGAGAGAGAGAGCTAGACAGCAGCACTTCGTTAATAAAAACAGACCATTTTAATGGCACTAACAGTTACAGAAATGGACAGGCAACAAATGGCAAAACACCGTCACTTTCATCGGAATTTCTTTTCCAATATGTTGGTTGTTGGCACCCATTGTCAGAGAAAGAGCTGGTTTATTTTCCAGTGAATTGGCAATGAAACTAATTTTCAAAGTGGCCCATTAGCAAAAATTGATATTAAAAAAAAAATCAATAAAATTCGTTCATGAGAATTTTTTGATTTCAGTCCGCCTATATAAACAGACTCGCGCCCAATTTTATAACATATTTACACGTCAATTTGTGATGATTATAATAATTGTTGAAAAAAAAGCACACCAATTACAAAATAACACTTAAGTATGTTGTGAATTTAAATATATAATTAGGTGCTCCTAACATTATTATTATCATTATTTTAAGAAAACTAGCATTATTCTTTTAAAATGTTGATAAATTGTTTGATGGTTGAATAAGAGATCTGATGTTCAATCCCTCCTTACACAAAAATTGATTGGTGTCTTGACTTAATGATAAAAAGTTATCATCTGAAGCAAATGTCATAGGTTGAAACTTTCTCAAAAAAAAAAAAACACTAACCCTAATACACGTTTTTCAAGTCTTGATCGAGTTACTCTTGTAAGATCTGTGAGATTTTGTACCTTCTAACTCTATCAAGCACCTACCAGAGATTAAATCCATATTGTTAGTACCAGTGTAGTAAAGTTGTAACCAAGCCTTCCGCTATCAAGTGTACTAAAGATCAAGGCATGAACAAGTGGTTCATGTGAGAACAAATCCAAATCAAAGAAGTTTGTGGAGTTTAGATCTTAGTTTGATAACTGTGTTAGATTTACTATGAATTGGCATTCTTGACTGTAAAACTCAATTTGATATAGTGAATTGTTCTCATGAGATAGTTCCCCCAAAGATTTTTACCTTGAAACAAGTTATTTTATTGGTTTTCCTAAGTTATCACATCTTGTGTTATTTACCTTTTCATTATGTTTGACACATGTGTTGAATGTTTGACCTAAATCTGAATAATTAACCTAAGTAACTACTTAAACTATAAATTGAGTTAAACATATTGTGTTTTCTAGGGGCCTAAATCCTTATAGCTTCTAATCCTTCCTTACTTCATAGTGATCATAGTCATGGCACATTGCTATTAACACAGCCACTTGCTAAAGGAGGAAATTATCCAACTTGGACAAATAAAATTATATTTGTAAATAGATCCATTCTTATTCCAAATTGTCTTCTCCATAGTTCAATTATTGGACCACAGTTCAATTCATGATATACATTCTCCACATATTAAAAAAAAAATATTTAACAAAAAGAAAATGTGCCATCGTCATCAAAATTAATGGATTTGTATCGTATCGATTGGTAAGGTCAAAAGATTCCATATCAATCGCCAAACAAGTCTGATTATGTTCCTTGCACCATTTCAAATATTCGCCCTAATTTGTCTTGTATTGTTCATTTCCACGCGGTTTAACAATTTTTTATTCATTGCTTATAGTCATTTTTTTGGTCTGCCGCAGCTTTTTCCAATTTTTTATTCGTTTTCTTTAGTCATATCTTCTGTTTGTGGCAGTGTTTAGCCTGTTTCTTGTCCTGTAGCCTAGGCGGCTAGGCCTGTTGTGGCTCAGGACCTATTCTTATACTTATGTATTTTTGCCAATTTTAATATATCACTTCTGCCTTTTACAGTCCCTCCAAAAAAAAAAAAAAAAATGTTCGGTTAGGCACACATCAACAAGTATATTTTTAAAAGTATTTTATTGAAAAGTAAAAAAATTATCAAATTTTTTTCAGTTTTTGATAATTTTTTTTTAAAAATTAATTTATTATTATGTGTCCTTAAATCACACATTAATAAAATTCAAAAAAAAAAAAAAAAAAAAATTCTAGATGGTAAACACAATCTTTGAAATTTGAAATTTCAGCTCTTGTACTTCTTTTCTTCTATCTCTCTTCCTTATCAATCACGTCTCCTTTTATATTTTCTTTGTCCTGCCATTCACCCATATGAACTTTACTTTTTTATTTTATATTTATTTATGTTCTTTGCCAAATGATTCGTTGGTGTGCTATTTCTTGGTATGATCTTTTTAATTTCCTTCATTCTCCCATCATTTATTATATGTAAATTGGTGCCAAGAAATTTATATCTCAACTGACTCATTTTATTATTTCTAGTGGGGATATCTAAGTCCCAATCCCCTATCTTCTAATTATCAAATTATTTATAANTTTAGGTAATGCTGAAAAGCACCATCTTGCGTTTGCGTTTTCCCTTTTTTTTTTTTTTTTTTTAAGCACATTTTAGCAAGATTATGGTGTTTCCAGTGGGTCCCGTGCACTATTTACGGGACCTACAAACCTTTTTTTTCAACAAAATATTCATTACAAATAGGTCTCATGGCACTATTCATACATTTAAAAATTATTTTGCTACGATTTTTTTAGTTTTTAACAAAATAAGCGATATCTAAACGAACCTTAAGAATCAAATTTTCCATACCTATGGGCCTAGGAAAAATCTCATCTTAATGCTACGTTCACCGTCTTATTCTAATTAAATCATAAAAATAATAACATCCCCATGGGGCCAAGTCATTATCTTCATGAATTAATTGCCACTTAGATGCCTTTATTCCTAATGAAGTCTTGTAAAAATTTCATGATGTGATTATCATTATTGCTTAAGAGGCTATGGCCACTCCTAAGTCATTTTGATATTCACCACTTCAAATAGCATCATAAAGATCAACCAATTCTAATATTGATCATGACAGTATGCACTAAAAAATGACATGAAATAATATTTCAATACATGATAAGTGCAAAGAAACCTAAAATGCGCTTAAACAAATTCCTCACTTCAATGATCCAAATCTCATATGTAATAATAAACTTTATGAAATAATTGCAAACTTACATGCAACACATTAATGCTCATAATTTATTGTAAAAACATTATGGTCTCCAAAATGTAAGGATCATTTGTGTTATCATGCCAAATATATTGAACGCAAAAATAGTCTCTAAAGCAATTCACAATTGAAAATTGTATAAATTATTGAGGCATATTTGTCATATGAGCCACGATACTGTCGCAAATTATTTTCCAAATAATTAAGATTTTATATCCAAGAAACAAACATAAATACTTGGATGGGTATTTTATGAATATCAAAACCAAAATCAAAATCAAATTTATGAATACTTTAAGTATCCCACTTATCCATATTGGTATATTGTAAAATACTATATGTGGACAATTTACGATTAGAGAAAACAACGTACTTAAGTCACACATGTAATGAAAAAACAGATTGATACAACATATCTACCTTTGAACCTATCTAGTTCTATATAGATAATAATATTGTGGATTTCAAATTGATTATTTCAATCTCAAAACTCAACGGTAATTTGTTACACAAATACCAATAAAGATGCAAAACAAAACTTGTTTTCTAGGATTTAAAGTACACATGCTTTATATTTGCATTCTAAAACAACTTAAATTTCATCCCAAAATTAAATTATTGCATACAAATTTTTACCATAGATGGCACAAATATACCATGATTGGAAATAATATAAATTTCTCAAACTAAAATCACTAACCAACATAGTATGAAAGATGGCTCTAATACCAAATGCAAGATAAAGTTTGGAGTGCAACAGAAACAAAACAAGCATAAACATATCTCCAAATATAGTTGTTTTAGTGTTTAGAGAAAAGAAGAATCAATATATGATAGTGTATCTATAAAATGTATCTTCTAGTCTACGACCTTTATCTCACATATCTCCTTTTGATGGAGACAGACTATATATAGAGGCTAGACTAGGGATCCCTTTAAATTAAGATTTGTTTCATAACCCTCTTTCCATCAAGGAGTTAAAAAGTTGTAACTTCAAGATGTTAATTAAAAGTTGTAACTTTAAGGTGTTTATTAACCAAATGAGTTATACCAATTGAGGGTTACTTAAAAATTGTTATTTACCATATTGTTTTTCACAAATAAAATTCTTAAAACACGAGTTTTTATTTATCACTTAAATGTGGGCCACATAAAATCTTTTTAAAATCTTACAGGATCAACCTCTTTTGTTCCTTGATCTTGCTATCCTTGTTTTGTTTCATTTTCTAATGTCTTAGTATTAGCAAAACTGTGAATTTTATGAATATCAAAATAATATAAAGATTCTCTGGGATTTAAGTTATAATAGATAAAATCAAGATTTGTGGGGCTTCTCATTTATTTGAGTATGTGAGAAAATGATGAGCTAATTTCTATCTAGTTTAAATTATGTAAGGGAAAACATTTTTTTTTCTTAAAAATTTAATTTTGTAGGTACTTGACAATACCATCTATTTGACACTCGATCGTTCTCTCAAAGTGATTTGTAGATAGTTTCACACTTTCACCCCACATAAATCGATAATTGGTTCAAGTGACAAATTGAGAAATAGATTAAGAGCGAAACTTACTGGTAATTGAAGTTGAACCTGAGCAAACTTTCCGAAGATGCTAATCCCGTGACAAAGAGCGAAAACCCCTCATGATGAAGCTAAATCCCACCTCTGCAAACATCAACAACAATTCTTTGATCAAAACCCAAACACAAACACAAGCTAAATCCCCCTTTTTCTTGCAGAGAGAGAAAAGAAACACAAACACAAAAACCCGAAAACATTGATTAAAACCCACCTAGTATATTGTTTTGATTTTGATTTTATTTGATTTTTCATGATGCGTTATGGTCAGCATCAAGTTTGCTCTTGGGATAGCCTAACCTCCTCCACTAATTCGATGAGAGACTGATTAATCACCGAGAAGGCACAAAACCCCCAACATTGACGGAGCTTCGTTTTGAGATTTTGCAAAAAAAAATTTAAGAGCATTTGGAATGGGTCAGGGATATGCCAAATGTAATCAAAATTTAGCATTCAGGCCCAATTTGGCTCAACAACCAAAAGGCTAAACATGGAAAAATGTAAATTTTTTTGGCATAATACTACAGTACCATTGTAAATGTATGATGGTACTGTAGCACTATGCCAAAACAAAATAATAATATTTTAATCAGCGTTGAAGCTCTCATTGATATTTGATCTGAGGTCTCTCTTCACACGGTTTGAGCTCTCTCATCCCCTCTCTTTCTCGCCATTGTTGCCAAGCTTCTCTCTGTTTCTCTGAATCACCAAGCCTCCCTCTTTCTCATCGAATTGCTATCATTGTCACCAAGCCTCTCTCTTTCTCTTCAAATGTCTCTGCCGAATGCCGATTCACCCTCACCCATCTCCAAATCCCTTTACCGATTTACTCATCTCATAGACCCAACACTTTAGATAGCTCTACTCATTTAACTCTTCACTTTATCACTCTCTCTTCAAATCGAGAATCTTAAGGGTTTTTGGGGTTGGCTTAAGATTTTGTTTGCAAAATCTCAAAACAAAGCTCTGTCAATGTTGGGGGTTTTGTGCCCTCTCGGTGATTAATCGATCTCTCATCGGATTAGTGGAGGAGGTTAGGCTATCCTGAGAGCAAGATTGGTGCTAACCATAACACAACGTGAAAAATCAAGTAAAATCAAAGCAACATACTAGGTGGGTTTTGATCAATGTATTCAAGTTTCTGTGTTTGTGTTTCTTTTCTCTCTCTACAATAAAAAGGGGGATTCAGCTTGTGTACGTGTTTGGGTTTTGATAAAAGAATTGTTGTTGATGTTTGCAGAGGTGGGATTTAGCTTCATCATGAGGGGTTTTCACTCTTTGTCACGGGATTAGCATCTTCAAAAAGTTTGCTCAGGTTCAACTTCAATTACTAGTAAGTTTTACTCCCTATCTATTTCTCTCCCTTCTCTCTTTTCTTTTTGTTCTTGTACCCCTCTGTAAAATCGTTCTTTGATAAGCTTTTTTTTTTTTCCTCACAAATCATTCAACAACTCCTTCTTGCAAAGGTTAATAGATCTGTAACAGTAATTATTTTATTCTTTTCTACCAAAATTTCAATTTTATTAGATAATCGGTGTTCTTGTTTAGTGATTTTTTTTTTCAACAAATTAATGCGTTGTATGGAAAGGTTCTATCAATGGTTTTTGTTGTGTTCAACTCTATGGTGTTTATTTGATTTCTATTTGTATATGTTGGCTATGTATGGGCTCTGCTTGCAGATATATTATGTAGAGTATATTTTGAGTTGTATTTACTGCTGTATTCTATTAATATTTGGCTCTGTAAGGGCAAGTATTTCTATAACAAAAAATTGTTATAGTATATATAGTCGAAATATATTGATTAGGAGTTGTCAACATATATTGTTTTGATTAGAAGCTGTCAACATATATTGTAGGATGTTGCTATACGTGAGAAGCTGCCACCAAAATATTATGATTAGTTTATACTGATTGTAAAGATACAAATAAGAATTGATTTGAGTTTTCAACATAATCATAATATGTGAAGGCTCTGAATTTATATATGAATATACAAATGGTCAGATACAACTTAAATATTTGAGATACAAAGAGTTTAACGCTCTGTTTATTTCAAAGTAAAATATTTTCAAATGTAAAATATTTTATTGAAAATATTTTCATTTTACCGTGTTTGATTGTGTACAAGGAAAATCATTTTCAATTTTTTTTTTAAAATATAAAATGTGAACATTTTTCTAATTCACAGCCCACCGGATCAGTGCATATTCGACCAACCAAATCAGAGAAATCTATTTGGAGCTATTAGAGGATCATCGGTAAATACAAAGCCACAAAGCCATAAACCCATGGAAGAAATAATCAAGATCTACACAATCATCTTGAAAAACAACAATAACCCATGAGAAATGAGAAACAATTTAAGAATCAGACCCTCCCTGTTCTTCTTGATCTCCATCCATATTTAATTCTAGTTGCTATAAGTTGTGATTTATTTTCAACTATTTTGACTCTATAAGAAATGCCTACACCATGATGCAGTTAATTGAGTGGAACTATTGTTGAATTGGCAAGCAGCTTTATCTTCATTTTGCTGAATTACCCAAAAAAAAAAAAAAGAGAAACAATTGAAATCTGCCACTAAAAAGAATGATTAAGACCCATGAAAAACAACCCCACCCACATCGTCCATCAAGCCACCAAATCAAACAACTGAGACCTAGAATCCTTCAAACAACTGAGACCCAAAATCCATTAACCAAAAACTGTACAATCGTGATCACCAGATCCACCTCCGACTTACTAAAAGCAAGTCCCACCACAATCCAACCTCTAGAAACCCAACTAAATAATCTTGAAGAAGGAACAAGATTGACAGTGGCGCCAAGAGAACTTGAGAACTAGTGGTGGCGCTGCCGACGTGGAGTTGGTGATGGGTGGCAACAATGAAGGGAGAGCCGGTGATGGGTGGTGCCGAATAGGGTAGAACTGGTGATGGGTGGTGATGAAGACGGTGGAACTAGTGATGGTTGAGAGAGAAGGGTTGAGGGTGGGCTAGGTTGTGGAGAGAAATCTGAGAAAGCATAAAAGTGAGAGAGAGGCAGTGCATCGAGACTGAGAGAGTGCAATAAATTTAAAATATTTTACCAATATTTCAAGTGTAAAATATTTTACACAAATTTGCCTTAGTTGGTTTAGTTGACTGAAAATATTTTACTTTTGACCAAATATTTTACTTTAAAACAAATACTGTAAAATGTGAAAATATTTTTCTGAAAATATTTTACATCAAAACAAATGGAGTGTAAAATACAAATAACTCTTCTTGTCTTATCACAATCTATAGATTTTTTTTTTTTGGGAGAAACAATAGATTTGGTTAAGTTTGTATTTCGTGTTGTAGTAATCACTTATCACAAATACTTGAACTCTTGGACTTTGTGAGTTGGCTCTTATAGTCTTATCCCTTAACATTGATTAGGATTAGTCAGTATTTTGAATTATGAGAAGTATGAATATTTTAAATTATGAGATTATGGTGCTTATATGTATGAGAACTATATATATTGTATGTTACTATCCATAACTATAGTGAAAATTTAGTTTGATTACATTAGTTGGGTGTACATAAATTTCATATTATACATGTTTTAAGTTATATAAGAAATGTTATAAAAAATTTGTGCATACCAAACACAAGAAAACATTTTCAAGCTCATTTTCAAGGTCGTTACCAAACACCAGAAAATGAGATAGTTTTCCAAAAACTGTTCTCTAGAAAATGACCTATTTTCCAGAAAATGTTAATGCTTAAACAAATAGAGCATTAAATTTTACAAGAAATGTTACAAAAATTTTGTACATATCAAACATTGGAAAACATTATCAAGCTCATTTTTAAGGTCGTTACCAAACATCAAAAAATGAGATAGTTTTCCAAAAAATGTTCTTTGGAAAATAACCAATTTTCTAAAAAACATTAATGCTGAAATAAACTGGGCAAAAAGGTAGAGTATAACTCAAGGGAAGGGGATATGCTCTTCCTCCTTGTTGAACTTTAACATCCACAAGCAATAATTAAAAAGGTCTGTTCTCTTCAAACCTAGTACTCTATTGTTTTACTGGTTTCATATATTAATTGACTTCATACACTAATTGTTTTAAGTTCCCTATTTAAAAGGGATGGATACACTAGAAGATATATCACGATATGCTAATATCTTACAAGGGGATTCCGATTTTGTGGCACCATTTTTAAGTGGGTCTCAAAATACTTCAATGCCCATCCAAGAGTCTTTACCGGAAGTTGAAATTGTCCCCTTTAATCCAACAAAACGTGGTGACAACTTCAATGTAGATGAGGACAACCTCCTTGTTTTTGCATGGCTTAACACTAACATGGATGCTGTGCATGGTATTGACCAAAGGGCTGAAAAATTTTCGGAGAAAATTTGGTAATACTTTTGTGAGAACAATACTTATGGAACCACACTTTCTGCTGCTTCCTCCCTATCAAGTTGATGGGGAACAATTAAAAGGGAGACAAGTAAGTTTGCTAGGTTCATGGCTAAAGTTAAAGCCCGAAATCAAAGTGGTGCAATTGACCAAATGAAGGTATAAATTATATTGCAATGGTGTCATAATATTAATTTCCGAATAGTTTCAAGACATTAATTATTTTAATTTATTTTTTAAAAATTTAGTTGGAAGATGCAAAGGCTCTATGTAAAGCTTCATCACTTAACAAAAAAACAAAATTTGCATTTGAACATTGTTGGGTTGTGTTGAAGAACCAACCAAAGTGAAGTGTACCTAAGGAAAGATCAAAAGGGCTTCCTCAAACTCCAAGTTCAATTGATCAAGTTGGTAGTAATGATGATGACACAATGGTGCTAGTGAGACCAATTGGTAGAAAAGCCAAAAAGGCTAAGTGAAAGAGAACAGATGTTGACAAGGGTTTTGAGGATTATTTGGTGAAAAAATCGCAATATATTCAGGAATCACACGAACAAGACAAAGAGGTCCTTTGCATCAAAGCGGATAGGGTTCGAGTGGATGTGCAAAGAGCTGATATTGAAAAGGAAATGTTTCATCTTGAAACGATTAGGGGGGAGGGAAGAATAATGACCATGGATACAAGTGGCATGAATGAAAAAGAAAGACTTTATTGTGATTTGATATATGTATGAGTCTTCTAAAGACAACATTGATAGTTATGTATGTGAATTGCATCTATATATATGTATGTGGATTTTTAAAGTTGGCAGGTTGAGTACATTGATATTTGGCAGGTTGCATGTATATATATGTATGTGGATTTTTTAAGTTGGCAAGTTGAGTGTATTGATATTTGGCAAGTTGCATATATATATATATATATATTATATATATATATATATATATATATATATATATATATATATATGTATGTATGTATGTATGTATGTATGTATGTATGTGGATTTTTAAAGTTTGCAAGTTTGAGTAAATTGATATTTGGTAAGTTCTTTATCAAAAAATAAAATAAAATAAAATAAAATGGTAGGTTCTATATATGTGTGTGTGGATTATTAAAGTTGGCAGGTTGAGTACATTGATATTTGGCAAGATGCATCTATAAATATGTATGTGGATTTTACATTGATATTTGATAGGTTTGATGGAATATATATGTATGTGGATTTTTAAAGTTGACAAGTTTGAGTACATTGATATTTGGCAGGTTCTTTCTCCAAAAAAAAAAAAAAAAAATGGTAGGTTGTTGAAAATATATATGACTGTTGAAAATATATGCATGTGGATCTATATATGTTGAAAATATGACTGTTGGTAGGATGCAAAGGCTCTACTGAAAATGTGACCATTGGAATACTTGTTGAATTTGGAAAAAAAAAAAAGACTATTGGAAAGAAATGAAAAAGAAAGATTAAAAAAAATAATATTTAAATAAAATGGTATTGAAAATATGACTGTTGGAATAGTTGTTAAATTTGAAAAAAAAAATGACTGTTGGAAAGAAATAATAATAAAAAAAATTAATATTTTAATAAAATGGTAAAATAATAGAGTTTTGGGATGTTGGGTGTATTGTAAAATGGTATGGTATAATTGATGAAGAAGTTTTTTTGAATGGTAAAATAGGATAGGATGACATTTTCTATTGTGAATGCTCTAACCCAAACCCAAAAACCCTTGAGAATCTCGGTTTGAAGAGAGAATAATAGAGTAAAAAGTTAAATGGGTAGAGCTATCTAGAGTGTTGAGTTTATGAGATAAGTAAATTGGTAGAGATGAGTGAGGGTGAATTGGCATTCAGCAAAGATATTCAGAGAGAAAGAGAGAGGCTAGGTGACAGCGATGATGATTCGATGAAAAAGAGAGAGGCTTGGTATTCACACAGAGAGAGAAGCTTGGTAGCGATGGCGAGAGAGAGAGGGGATGAGAGAGCTCAAACTGTGTGAAGAGAGACCTTAGACCAAATATCAATAAGTGTTCCAGCGCTAATTAAAATATTATTATTTTGTTTTGGCATAGTGCTATATACCATCATATATTTACAATGGTACTGTAGCACTATGTCAAAAAAATTTACATTTTTTCATGTTTAGCCTTCTAGCTGTTGAGACAAATTGGGCCTGGATGCTAAATTTTGATTACATTTGGCATATTCCTAACCCATTGCGAGTGCTCTAGCCCGACCCATCATCACCATTCACCCCAACATGAGTCATCACTCCCAAGAAAACGGGTGTCGTTTTGGAGTGTCGTTTGAGTTTGAGCACCACCACAATTTTAAAATTTTGTTTCTATTTTTTCATAGAATTTCATCAAGTCCTCCGTGGATGACCTATATATAAACAATTTCCCATCATTTTTTAAAAACTCAAAATTCTCTCTCTCTCTCTCTCTCTCTAACACGCACACGGAAATTTGAAATTTGAGCGCCAAAGATGGAGGAGATGGACGAAACCGAAGCCGTACCTCAGGTCTATTCTCGACATTTTTATCCTCTCATTTGTTGCGTTTCTTTGCGTTCTGTTTGGTTGCCGAGAAAACGTAGGAAACAAAGAGATTGAAGAAAAACGAAATTCTAGGCCGTTTGCTTTCCGGTGATTTTGATTTCGAAAACTGAAAAATCCACATCTGAACTGAGACAAATAACTCTATTAGCTTAAAATTTAAGTAGAGATTCTCGTTTTCTCTCGTCCTAATTAACGAAACATTTTACGGCTCAAAAATTAGTAATCCTCTGTTTGGTTGCCGAGAAAATTTGAGAAAAGATCAGAAACATTAACTTATTCATGTAAATGCATTACGCTGTTCTCATTTCTGAAAATAGAGTACACTGAACCAAACTCGTCCGAGTCAAAACGTTCCGAGTAGACTCAGTTGAGTGGACTCTATAAATTTTATTAAATTCGTTTTGAATGCAGGAGACTATAAGATTCATTACGTTGATTTCTTGAATTTCCTGTTTATTGATTTTATTTTATTTTTAAAAAATTCAATTTATTTATCATTGACAAAATGGCATATACATAAAAATTTTAGCAAATGAGTTGATTGTATTTGGAGATATCTTCTGCTATTGTATATGCCGAAAATGCTTGACCATTTATGTGAAATTATATTCACTTCTGTATTGATGTTGTGTGAATTAACTATGCATGCTAGAACCGTGACAGATTGAAAATTGCAATAAAAGAAATATTAACAAATTTATTCATTTTTTTCAATTATATGTATATATATTCGTATATAGATCTTCTACATTCTTGGAACTCTTCAATTTAAACAAACCACTGGTAGTGGTTAGTGGTTACTATATATGATCTGTTATATATATTTTTGATAAATGAGAGAGAGAGAGAGAGAGAGAGAGAGAGAGAGAGAGTTGAGAGGTTAATTTTGATAATAACATTGGGGAAGGGGCACATGGGAGTATTTGAACTCTGGATGTGTCTGTTGGAAATGCTAGGGAATGTCAATTACAAGGCTCTTGGAAAAAATTATACTAATACTTTTGTATTTTAAAAATTATAACCACAAACTACAACAAAAAGACTACATGTTAAGCATATGTCAATTTGTATTAACATGATGGGATTTGAGAATTTACTTACTGTCTATTATCTGTGCTAATATGGTTGTTAACTCTTAAGATGCATGTTCTTCTCTTGAGGAGTGGATAGTGTAAATATCCTTAAATCTGTACCACCCACATGCTATCTTTCCAAATTGATCGGTTTATTTTTGGATCTAATTGCAGGTTTACATGGCATGCATTCAACATGGTCATCGGTGAGCTTCCTCCTGCATGGAATTGTTGTGAAATATCAGAAAATAAATTTTTTTCTACATCGGTGGTGTTTTTATGAAGATTGGTGACTAATGGAACCTTATTTAGATAATTGATGTACAGAGTTGATTTTAAGATTAAAAAAAAGAAGAAGAAGTGGTGCAGGAAATGCCAAAGAGTATATGGCATACTTGACTTAAGCAACTTTATACTGTTGGGTGTGCAATTTAGGAAGACATAGGTTTACTCTGGTTATCAATGCTGGGACTTGTTTATGCAAGGCTTAACACCAGGACATTATGAGATTAATTAGTCAAGCTGGATTTGGATAGATGCTAAAACTGAATCATGGGTTAAATTCTGATGGACACATTCAGCCTTTTCTCTTAATTGGAAACTGGCACAAAGTGATGTAATGTTGGAAATAAGACATAATTATCTCTCTATGTTAATTTTTTTGATTTTGATGAAACCTGAGAGTAAAGAAGAGTAGAAAACAAAAAACAGAAATTTTCTAGAAGTATGGGTCTTTCAATCCTTAGGCAGCAGACACTATAATTGATCTTTTGTTTTTTTAATTGAACTAAGTTAGTAGTGAAATGTAGTTGTGGCTAGGGGTTTTGGTTGTGCTTCATACCTCTTACTTTTATTGAAATTGAATAGGATTTTCACTTATCTAAAAGTAAAATAAATAAATAAAAAAGAAGAAGAGATTTTATATCTACAATTAATGACATTGCAAAATATTTGTTCCATGGTTGATTTTATGTTTACAATTATTGACTTTGCAAAATATTTGTTCCAGAGTTGGAATTTCCTATTATGATTCCAGTATTCGCCAACTTCATGTGCTGGAAGTTTGGGAAGATGGTAGCAAAGATTTTCCCTTGGTTGATCTGGGTATGAGTTTCAAGTTCTTTTTTTTTATGGAATGGATTCTATTTCTTTTAGTCTCATTTTTTTGGTATTGTGTCTCTTGATAATTGAAATAAAAAGAAATTTAGGTTGGTTTCTCCTCTCTCAAACTATCTTCGCATGCAATAATTATCTTATGCATTGAATATATGCATTCTCCCTTTCATGGGCTGTGGGACCCCCACATTGTGAGAGGGAGGCAACATAAGTTTGATACATGAGACACCTTCTACTTCATGTGCTGTAGTAATCTTTGCTTATTTACTGTGGGTTGAAAATATGATTTAACAATATAGCCTATGCCTTTTTTTATTCTCTTTGGCTGAATCATTGGTTCAGTAAAATATCAAGCTAAGCCCGTGATCATTTACACAAGCACTAAAAGTGAAGATTCCTTTTTGTGTGCTTTACAACGTAGTGGTATGCTGCTCATCTCCTGGTTGAATTATGAAACCTGCTTGTAGTCCTTGTTTTACTCTCTAAATTGATGCAGATGAAACGACTGAGGCTCCTACTGTGAAGCTTGTGAAAAGTTCAATCTTCAGTTATGAGCAAGCATGGCACAGGTATAAAAGCATTCATAAAATGTTTAATGTTGCGTTTGTGAACTTTGTAGATATCAAACTTGGCTTAATCTAATGGTAAAAAGAGTATTCCAAAGTAAAGCATTTGCAGAGTGTCCCCCTAAAACATATGCCAATGTAATTTAATTAGTGTTGTTTGGGAGCCCGGCAAAAGTGCTGTTGCATGATTCTTTCAACATGATGGAATTTTATCGTTATAAACTTCAAATTGATGTGATCTAGTGAAAGGAAAAAGAAAAGAAAAATCATATTGATGTGTCATATCTCTGCAACAATTTAATGCAACCACACACAAACCTACCATGTTTGTGCAGTTTTCCTGTGATGATATTACAGACTGAAACTCTATCAGCATATCTATTGATTAGTACAAACTTGTATGCGTGTCATCAAAATGAATTTTATGGAGTAAAATAAAGTCTGTGAGGTTTCTAATTTGACTAATTTCTACCATACAAAGAATTTTTTCTAAGTCATGTCTTTTGTCAAGTAGGCCATCATTTTTTTTCTCCCTTCATTTACAGTTGATACACAAGTTTATTAGCCTTCAAACCTAAAGAGTACACTGCCTAATCAGAAATCTCATTAGGCCTTTTCTTTTGATGAGTATTAGTCCCTTCCAACACTCTTCCCATTCTTTTCATTCCCTTGGTCAATACTGAATGAAGATGTTTGAGGATATTATTTGTTAATTGTTGTTGGTAGTACACTACATCTAAACTGTTCTATGTGATGCTTTTACCATTTTGAGGAACTGGATGTATTCTCTCTCTTGATATCCTGCTGATTCCACTCTAATTTTTTGTTCTCTTTGGGGTATTACAGATTGATATACCTTCGAGTAACAGGAATGGATGATGGATTAAACATAAAGGAGAGGGTTTGTTATGTAAGTCAAAAAGTAACATATTATCATCTATGTAATGTTATTCTATGTCGTTTCAATTTTAAATTATTTAATGCAGAATGTGCATATCACTTAACCCTGATTTCTGCTAGTCACATAATCTTATGTGGATTCTGTTATGTTTCTTCCTTTCTTTGTTTTTTTTTTTCCTTTCTCTTTTCTCCCCCCACAGTGCTAGCAACTGCAAAACCCATCTTTGTGAAGCAACAGTCTGAATGCAGCTTATAGATCTGTTTATCCTAATCTCTACATTAAGCTTTCTTGTTCTCTCATCAACTGCAGTTGAGTTCTATGATGGACATGGGAAGTGATATTCAAGTTCGTGCAAGTGGGGGTCTCCTTGCCATATTAGAAAATGAAAGGATTGTAGATACCCTTGAAGAAAAGGAATGTGGGAATGCATCAATCACAGTGGATTCTGTGGTAGAAATTTCATTGTATCTTTTTTCGATGATATTACAGACTGAAACTCTATCAGCATATCTATTGATTAGTACAAACTTGTATGCGTGTCATCAAAATGAATTTTATGGAGTAAAATAAAGTCTGTGAGGTTTCTAATTTGACTAATTTCTACCATACAAAGACTTTTTTCTAAGTCATGTCTTTTGTCAAGTAGGCCATCATTTTTTTTCTCCCTTCATTTACAGTTGATACACATGTTTATTAGCCTTCAAACCTAAAGAGTACACTGCCTAATCAGAAATCTCATTAGGCCTTTTCTTTTGATGAGTATTAGTCCCTTCCAACACTCTTCCCATTCTTTTCATTCCCTTGGTCAATACTGAATGAAGATGTTTGAGGATATTATTTGTTAATTGTTATTGGTAGTACACTACGTCTAAACTGTTCTATGTGATGCTTTTACCATTTTGAGGAACTGGATGTATTCTCTCTCTTGATATCCTGCTGATTCCACTCTAATTTTTTGTTCTCTTTGGGGCATTACAGATTGATATACCTTCGAGTAACAGGAATGGATGATGGATTAAACATAAAGGAGAGGGTTTGTTATGTAAGTCAAAAAGTAACATATTATCATCTATGTAATGTTATTCTATGTCGTTTCAATTTTAAATTATTTAATGCAGAATGTGCATATCACTTAACCCTGATTTCTGCTAGTCACATAATCTTATGTGGATTCTGTTATGTTTCTTCCTTTCTTTGTTTTTCTTTTCCTTTCTCTTTTCTCCCCCCACAGTGCTAGCAACTGCAAAACCCATCTTTGTGAAGCAACAGTCTGAATGCAGCTTATAGATCTGTTTATCCTAATCTCTACATTAAGCTTTCTTGTTCTCTCATCAACTGCAGTTGAGTTCTATGATGGACATGGGAAGTGATATTCAAGTTCGTGCAAGTGGGGGTCTCCTTGCCATATTAGAAAATGAAAGGATTGTAGATACCCTTGAAGAAAAGGAATGTGGGAATGCATCAATCACAGTGGATTCTGTGGTAGAAATTTCATTGTATCTTTTTTCGTATTGACTTTATGCTTAAATTCTTAAATTTTCCTGCAATTTCCCTTCTCTTTCTTTCAAGAATGATATTTTCTGGAAATGAAACGTGGACCATGATGTACTCCTTTACAACCAGAAATAGAAACAAGTTTCTTAAACTTGATGCAGCATCTCATGAGTCATTGCAGATTTTCCAAATAGACAAACATCCTAGCCATATGGGCATTGGTCGAGCAAAAGAAGGGTAATTGATGAATAGTCTCTTTGTTGTTTCCTTGCAAAGATGACTAACATATTTTCTAATCACAGGTTCTCTGTCTTTGGCATGATGAATAAGGTTTGTAAAAGTTATTTAGTCTTTAATTTTGTGTTATCTTTGCATATTGCACTGATTATTTTGCCTGTAATTCAGTGTGTAACTCCAATGGGTAGACGTCTCTTGAGGTAAAGTTGAACAGATAAATGTTTTATGCTATGACTTCTGATGTAATTTATAACTCAATTAATAGTCTTTTTTTTTTCTCTCATTTTAGAAGCTGGTTTCTGAGGCCTATACTGGACCTTGAAAATTTAAACAGGCGTCTCAATGCTGTATCCTTTCATTATATAAAAGTTTGAGGACTTCCTTTGCTTAACCATCTTGAGTGGAATGAGGAAAGACTAAAAGAGGATTAATGTAATCTGGCAGCACCATGAGATAGGCTAGCTAGAAGATGATTTAGCTGCAGGTCTGGAGCATGTAAGAACTAGAAAAGAGCTCTTAAATTTAAAACTATTGAATGAAAGATGATTTGCCTTAGTAATAAGTAGAATAAACTTTCAGAAATATTAAAATTCTTGCATTAAATTACCCTTAACAAAGCTCGTTTTCTTTAATGGGATAAAGATATCATTCTTTCTTTGCTCTGAAGATCTGATGGCTTCTTTACGTGAAACTCTGAAGTCTGTAAAGGACGTTCCTCACATACTCAAGGTACAATAATATCTGTTCTTCATGCTTACTCTGCTCCTTTTTTAATAGGTAAGTTACACATGCACCTAGTGGGTCTTGAATCCACTAAATCACCCTCCACCTAATGTCTTTCTTCAGCATTCTGTATTATTTCTCCTCTAAAATGATGATATACATCTGTATTTTGTAGTTAAATTTACAGCAGGGTCTGTTAGCGGTTGAAATCAGATACATGAAAATTTTACATACTGTTAGCACTTTGCAGATTATATTTGCCAACAGTCTTGATTATGAAACTTTATCCAATCTTGAAAAATTACCACATCATTTCTTTTTTTTTATTACTGGAACTATTAAAAACTTAGACGCTGGCCTGGCATATACGTCACACTAATAAAATATCATAGTTTGACAAACATTTTCCAAGATGTGGTTGGCATTAATGATAATTCTGATTGTTCTTGTTATAGGCCTTTTAGAAAAATGATTGACTTATATTACAGTGTCTCTTTTGCACCTGTATTTCTTGAGTTCTATAATTTTGAAGTATTTATTTTGTTTGTGGAAGAAATTCAATGCTCCAAGCTCTGTATGCTCCTGTAGTGACTGGATAGCTTTTCTAAAGGTATGTTAGTTCTATATGTTATGCTCTCAAATCTTAATCCTCTCTTAGTTAACAAGTATATATAAGTTCTGGAAAGCTGAGATAAGGATGTATTCTGGCTGCAAGCTTGTTGCCCTTATTAACTTTAGTATGTAGATTTAAGGCAAAAAAAACCTGGGAGAGTGTTATGGCTTGGTTATAAGCAATGGACTCCTGCACAAAAATAAAAAGAAGAGATATAATTATTTGAGAAGTGCTTCTCTATTGAGCTCAAGATATGCAGTCATGTCTGTCAAGATGACGAACAAGATATAACTGAGTCGCCAATATGAAAGGAATCTTCATGTCATTTTTACTAAAAAATGCCACACTCTTATGGGTGATTAGTCTGCTGGAAGCAAGTCTTGCCTCTACATAGACAGTAGAAAATTTCATTCTCTGTTTACTTCAAAGCTTGCTAAGAATCCTACTGTTTGTGGACAAAAGATACATTCATTACTCATTTCTTCCCACCGTCATTTCTAGATAAATTTTACATTCCATTTTCTTAACTTATTATTTAGAGAAAATGGAGAGTAGGAAATAAAAAAGGTGAAAACTGTATATATTTTGTTATGTGGAAAGTGGAGGGACAACAAAAGGAAGAATGAAAGTTGTAGTTACTTTTTGTTCTGTGCCTCTCCTACTTTCAAATTTCAAGTTTCAACAGATAATTTTGGGGATGGGTGGAAATTTAAGTTATTTTCTTCTTTCTTTCTTTTCATTTGCCTCTTATATAATGAACCAAACAGTGCAAATGAAGAGAAATTTGAAAATATGGTCACCCTAACAAAGTGTTTGTTCATAGGCTCTTCTCACCTTGTAAGATTGCTGGGTGACATTGTGAAAATCATTAGCTATTCTAGTGCTATGAGTATACCATTATTCTAAAAGAGTTACTTTGTATTCCATGATGATACCTTTCAGTTGGTGGGTTGATTATAGAAAATAAAAGTGTTGTTGAAGAACCAAAAGATATTTATTTAGGTTTCATATTCACTTCTGATCATAGATTTAATAATGCTAATATTTGACCCTTAAGCCACACTATACTTGTGGATAAGTTAACCTTTATATGCAGTGCAGATAAAACAGCATTGCTTCTTCTTCTTTTGGTTTTAAACAGTGTGATCCTTTAATAGAAATTCTAAATAAACTTGCCAATAAAAAAGAATAGAACTTTGGACAATCCTGTGTCAGAATATCTTATAAATCTCTCTTCTTCTTCTTCTTCTTCTTTTTTTTTAAAAAAAAAAACTTGTAGAGTGTTTGCTCACTCTTGCATGTGAACAAGATCTTTGGAGTAGGGATTTCTGAAAGTCTAAGAGAGCATGTGAAGCAATTGAACTTGGACATTGTTGAGGAGGTATTAAACTAGTTCCATCAACTGCATTATCCATTAGTGTATATTATTTGTTTTTTATGTGGCTGTTTTGGATGTGCTCCTCAGCCCGCCCCCCCTCACCCAAAAAAAAAAAAAAATTTGCCCTCTACGTGTGTATGTACGTGTAATTTTGTTGCAGGCTACTTCATGCATTACAACAGAGCTGGCTTACGTCTATGAATTGGTTAGTCTATATTACATCCTCACTATTTTGCTACAGTCAGATACCATTGGTTTTGATGCTTGTGTGTGTTTCTTTTTTATTCTGAAAGTTGTCAACCATTTGACTGGTTCCCTCCTCTTCTACTTTTGCTGGTCTTATCCTTACATATAACACTGTCTTTTGTAGGTAATTGGTGTTCTTGATGTCAATAGAAGTAAAGAGAAGGGATATGAGACAATAGTGAAAGAGGGTTTCTGTGATGAGGTTAGATCCTTGTCTTGTCAGGCATAAGCACACTTACTTATTGGAATAAGTAAAAAATAAACTCATTTGATCCATCCACCCTGTCCAATTGGAATGGAAAGTACAGAAGCCTTGCCATCAAATTTGATACTGAGATGATGGATTTTTTTTTTCTCTGTTTAAACTTTCATCCTTCAGCATCAAATGGTTTTCATTTATCTTTACCACACTAACATCCCAAATTTTCTTGGCAAATCATTCTTTTCGTTTACATATAGTTGGATGAGTTGAGGCAAATATACGAGGAATTACCAGAGTTTCTGGAACAGGTGCCTTTATGCTTTTATGCATCAACTGAGAGTAAGAGAGTCAAGTCTACAAATACCTTGTTTTAACCATACTACTACTGTCTAGCAGGTGTCATCATTTGAACTTGCACAACTTCCTCATATATCTAAAGACAAGCTTGTTCCTTGTATTGTTTATATACAACAAATAGGTTAGTTTGTGTATTTTAAGAATTTTATATAACAATTTTTCAAGGATGATACAATTTCTGTATATATTTTCCTATGATTGCATTTTGTTTGTTAGATTCAATATTAGTGCTCTCTAATTTCTTTCCTGCACTGTTATTTGTTATCCTTCTTCTTGTCTATCAGATAGTCTGTAGATGATGTAGCTTTAGTTTGAAATTGAATTATTGTTTCTCATATCTTAGTCACTAAATGATTAGAATTGACTCATGGTATTCATTGTTGCATTACTATCAAATTCCTGTTAATGCATCAAGAACATTGTAGATAGCCGTAGGGATGACTAAAGAATCAGGATTTTATAAGACATTGAATTGCACATAGTCTACTGTTCAACCCAATGGGGGTTGAACTTGAATCTAGCTGAATGCCCCAAACTTTAAGGTCTCTCTATTTCCTTTAAAAATGGCCTCTACAATACTACTAAATAACATGGTAATAATCCAAAAGATTTTCTTTGTGATAATGCAACTTCAAATGATACGATGACTAGAACTTTTACACACATATGCAGCTCACACAGACACATGAAAGAAAAATATAAGGATATATGGAACTACCAATTATATTTACAGTGTTACATTTAAATTTCATCCACTCAAGATTCCTTGAATTCCAAAGCCTAAAACAACCTGATTTCTTTTGCTTTATAGAAACTACATTATTTAGAGCCTCTAATAAAATAATATGGAATTATGGGTGCATTACCATGATGTTTATCTTGATTCCAAGTTGTTCTTTATCTAGTACAATGCCATTTTAAATTCCATGACAGATTGTGATTTACTTATCAGCTTTAAGTTAATTACCATATCTTATGAGTGCCTGTTGATTTTTCATTTGGTTCATTTCTAGGATACTTGATGTGCTTTTTTGAAGAAAAACTTGATGAAATCACACTAGAGAAACTTCAAGATTTTGAATTTGCAGTAAGTTGAAGCTTCATTTAATCAAATTGAATTAGTTTGTTAGCATGCGTGCACTAAAGATGTAGCTGTCAAATGTAGTTCTCTGATGTGGATGGAGAGACAAACAGATTCTTTTATCGTACCCCAAAGACACGAGAATTGGATAATCTTCTTGGAGACATCTATCATAAAATTCTAGGTTTGTGCTATAAACTGCTCTTCTGTTAAGATACTCTTAGTTTCTTGGAGTTGTACATTGATTATAGCATATACTTGGGATAATGCATGCCAATGACCTTTAGGTCAGCTGATACCTTGTGTTTCCAACAAAAATGTCCAGGGTTGGAATCCCCTCTCCCCACATAAAACGTGTGAAAAAAATAATTAGGATAGTGCTTGTTGTTTGATATTTTGAAAAAGTGTGTAGTTTCATTATCTAAGAACTGTACTCCGATCTGTACTAGAATAGACATTGAGAATAGTTAGAGAACCCGTTCTAGTTGTTCTAATTATAATTCTTAGATTGTGCTCATTTCTAATCTGTTTCTCAAATTTTCATCGCTCTAATTTATTGTTGAAGATTTGGAGAGGGTATATAATTTGACAATTATCTACAATCTGACACTAAGAGGATTGCTCGAGCCCTTGTTTTACTAGTTCTGAGTGTAATGCTTGATGGGTTGACTATGTCATATCTAACCTATTTTATAAATTTTTTTATCTGAATTTATCGTTGAAGATATGGAGAGGGTTATTACTAGAGATTTGGTGACACATATACTTCTATTCGCAACCCATTTGCTTAAGGCTGTCAATTTTGCAGCTGAACTTGATTGGTGAGAATCCTTTCAATAAGGGCTCCTCTGTATCTCTTGTGAAAGGACCCTATCTGTTATTTTTCTTTCTCTTAATACTTATGAATAATTGTTTTATTTCAGCTTTTTGTCGTTGGCTCTTGTTGCTTATCAGAACAATTATGTTAGGCCTACTTTAACGACAGAAAGTTTGCTTGATATACAAAATGGAAGGTGAGATCTGTCTGGATTTATTGCATATTCTGTGATCCCTTCAGAAAATTGAAATTTACCAATGCATTAGTAACAAACGTTAATACCATTACCAGACATGTTCTGCAGGAAATGACAGTAGACACATTTATTCCCAATGATACAAGGATCCTTGAGGATGGTAAATGGAAGATGCATTCAATCATAGCACATCAAATGAATGTATGCTTCTTAGCATTTTTCTTATGAAAATTTCAAGATTGTATTGTTTCAGGAAGAATTCATATCATCACTGGACCTAATTATTCAGGGAAAAGTATCTATATAAAGCAGGTCAGTCAATATTTTTTGTTTCATTTCAAGTGACAATTTATCCCCTTTTTGGTGTAGCATATTTTCAGTGACAAATAGATTTTACTCTATCTACCTAGCCTTGTCAATCTACTGATAATATTTACATGTAGTTCATGCACTTTTGTTTTGGTGTAAAAATCCATAATTCTTTTAAAAATCCTTCTCTAGAGTAAAAATTTAAATTTTATGGCTTTTAAACATGTTTAAATTCCTTTTATAGCTCGGACAATTTAAGCTAGGGCCATCTATGTAACAATAACATTTCATTGCTATCATCCTTATTGTTCTTGCTGAAACACCTGCACATTTATGTATGAAAAACCATTTTGTGTGTTGACAAATGACAACTCTGTTGAGCTTAGATCGATTTTGAGGTGAATTTCTTACTGATACCCCATTCTTTGTCACATAGGTGGGCGTTGAATGTTGATGTTGTAACTATAGTGCACTATCATGAATTAAGGAATATTGAAAATTTATTTTTCCAGGTAGCTTTAATTGTTTTCCTTTCCCACATCGGAAGTTTTGTCCCTGCAGATGCTGCAATTGTGGGTTTGACTGATAGGTTTGACCTCCATATTTCCAATATCTTTCTTCAAACAGCAGTTATACAATAATGTATCATTGATTTTTCTGACCACAGCCCATTGGTAACAGGATATTCTGCGCAATGGGAAGCAAGCTTTTGGCTGCTGAGCAGTCAACATTTATGATTGATCTACATCAAGTAGGGATGATGCTAAGGTATACCAAAATGTGGGTGGTTAGATATCTTCAAAAACTCATTAAATAAAAAAGTTCCAAAAAAAGAGCTTCAAACTACTAAACAAATGGGCCATGGTTTATAGCGTCTGCATCTCATGTTCCTTGGTATTTGGACTTTGCCAAATTGTGTAATAATTTAATAATCCATCTTTGGCTAAGGAGGTGATTCAGACTGCCCGAATGTTCAAAAAGATTTTCTAAATGTTCAAAAAGATGGAAGCTCCCATATTAGGAGTAATATTTCAGTGAAAGAACTTTAAATATTCTTCTTTCTTTCTATATTGCTGATGTTTGAAAAATTGTACAGGCATGCAACTTCAAGATCTTTGTGTCTATTGGATGAATTTGGTAAAGGTACTCTTACAGAAGGTTAGTCTCTGCAGGAGAAATAAACATTCTATTTCTTGGATATGCTATGTCTGTAGTAATTGGAATATTGCAGATGTTATGAATTGCATAAATGTTAGTATTATTTCAGATGGCATTGGCTTGCTTGGTGGAACCATAAATCACTTTGTCACATGTGATGACCCCCCAAAGGTTGGAAGTTCTTCTCTTTCTGGCCATAAGAATAGCATAATAATTATAATTTTGATGCAGTTGGGAGCATGGGGAGAGAAGCATTCACGTTGATTTTCCATGTTTCTTACAGGGCCAGGCTCCCAACTGCCTCAAATTATTATTTTTTCTTTTATCCCCCTTTTCTTTCCTCAGAACTAGTTAGATCCTTTTGATGAGATTAATTTCTGTTTAAAATTACCGTCGAGACCATTTTATATTAATAAGTTAACCATTTCCATGCATGAATTTGGTGATTGTTTGGATATTATTTGCCGAATGTTCTTATGTTTTAAAACAATGGAATTAACTTTCCATGTAATAGCCACTAAAAATAGCGAATATTTCTCAGAAAAATTTAGCAAGTACTACATCTAGCTTTAGTCCAACAATGCTATATTATTTTGCAGGTTCTGGTGTGCACTCATTTGACTGAGTTACTTGATAAGAGTTGCCTACCGAAGGTTATGGCTATGTAGCTTTATTAGCTCAGTTATTCACACTTTCAGAGTCTGGTTATCATGAGAGTTTTGATTAAATATATTTTTTTTAATAACAAATTTCAGTCAGAGATGCTCAACTTTTACACCATGAGTGTGCTGAGGCCTGACAACAATTCTACAGATATTGAAGATATTGTATTTTTATATCGGTATATTTTCCTTGCTTTCTGCATTGCATTTCTGTAATGAGAATGTGATCCATGACCATTGTTGGGATGGTGGAGTTTATTTGTTACTACCAAATTTATATATGTGGGCCTCCATCACTCCCATTTCTTCTGGTGAGCAACTCATGATATTGGGAAAACATATATTGTCTCTTAAATTTGCTTTACTAAATATTTCTAGAGCCCAAATCTTGTTTGTCCTTGGGAAATTTTTTATGGAAAGTGCTTTTGGAACAAATGCATCAATAAAACTTTTTATTATGTTCAATTATTCCAATAATATGTTCCATCATGTTCCCTTAACTGCTCAACATGCATCAGTATGGTGCCGTTTATTCAAGTACAGTAATTTGCAGCTGTGGATTTATGAATAATAATATCAGTAGGCAGACTTTATGTCTCCATCTCTTTGTGCAATGCATGTGTTGTAATTGACTAATTTCTCATTGGTAGTTGCACGTAAAATGCTATATATATATATATATATTTCTAAATTCTCGGTTTTTATTGCTCACAGGCTTGTTCCTGGACATGCACTTCTTAGCTATGGTGAGTATAAAATTGCTTCTCTAAGTTGGGGATTTCCTCCCTAAAATTAATACTGGAAATCACTCATGGAAGTTTATGTCCTGCAGGGCTGCATTGTGCGCTGCTTGCTGGTACATCTAAAACATCATTGGAACTTTAGTTATGTAGGATTCAGAAAAACAAAAAGGGAAAATTAATTAGTTTCTTCTGTTTCTGTATTCTATGGTGGTTGTTTTATGGGTAAATGCAAAATACGGTTTCAGAATTTACAATTTAGCTAATAAACACATTTATATGGGTCTCAAGTCTCAACTAAACTTTGAGTACCTACTGTGGGTGATTAGATATGCAGATTATACTATTCCAGAATTTGCAAGATTAATTATAGATGAAATCATGAAATTAGAATTCGAACATCTTGCTTTATTAAAACTGGAATGCTTGAACATAAATAGCATTAACAATCTCATTGTGAAAGTGAGGCCAGATTGAAGCAATAAACAAAACTTCTTCTATGTGCTGCTTTACTAACTGCTTTGAGTTTTCGGATGGAACCAATTTGTATTGATTATGTAGGTGTCCTTGAGGAAGTTATTCAGAGAGCAGCATTTGTGTTGGATGCTCTTGGAAATGATAAACATGTTGAGCGATTGTGCAATGAGAATATATCAAGCCAAGATCAGCTATACAAGGTGTTGAACGGGATTAATCTTAGATATGGCATATGGGAATCTGTGTTCCTGTTCTTATATATACAATTTTCATTATTTTTTAACTTTTTTAACTTTTGGGAGCTAAATGCAGAATGCAGTGGACAAGATGTTGGCGTTTGATGTTTACAAGGGGGACCTCAACCTTTTCTTTCAGGATATATTTCCATCTTAGTCTTAAAGACATTGAAGGTATCACATTCTATGGATACTTGGGCTTGATATTCTTCAGAAAATTCAGGTTTAGTTTATAGATATGACAAAATAAATATGGAAAATTTTTTGACACAAATTTGGGTCTCAGCTGTCAATATTGGACATCACCATGCTAACGTAGACTACATTATCATTTTGGCTGTGACACAGATTGCAAATTGTCAGAGTAAAGAAAATAGATAAGAGGAACAGAGGATACGCATAAGGCATGCCATTGCCCCTACTATTGCATAATGTATAAACTTTTGATTTTGGCTATAGTTGTATCCTTGAAATATGTATCAAAAAACCTAAGCCCTTAATTTTTTTTTTTCAGATTTCTTTTTTCTACTAGGCTACGTAATAAGTTGTAGCTTTCTTGCAGCCAAATGGTTACACCACCTGATGAATTCTGTATTGCTCTTTGATAATTTAGGCCCCTGTGAGAATCTCACACTTCTGCATCATGAATGTAGCATTATGTAGGGGCTTTACGGGTTGCTGAGCCTAAACTGCAATTAGCTGTTTCACATTCATGGGGAATGTGTATTGTGAAGAACCATCAAAAATGTCATCTAGAAGGATGCGATGAGCTGCCTCTGTCGGATGGTATAAATCCCAAAAGACATGATCATTTCTGTTGGAGCAATATTTCGCAACTGGCAGGCAAGCAACCTTGGCATTAAGATTCCCTAGCCCGCAGCATGCAGCTTTAACCTCTGCAAATCCTGAAATGAAATAGGCAAATAGGTTCATAAACATATTAACAGGGAAAGGAACAAAGGTAGAAATATTTTATACCAAAAATAAGCATTTCTGGAACAAATTTGAGAAAGCGAACCATTTTTCCAGAGTGATTAGTTTTTTTAGCAATTGACATAAATTTTGCTTCATTTCTCAGAAGGAAAAAGAACAGTTGTGTACCATAAGCTGTTGGATTCTGAATGAGGCTTAGCAAGACACTGTATGTATCAAAGTAGGAGTAGTTAATGTCCTTGAACTCTGATTTCAATTTCTGCAACATTGACTTAAGGCCTTCATTGTATTTGACAGACCAGTAGTTTGTTTCTTCACTGCATTCACCCGTTTTGTTCTTATTCCTTTGTGAAGGGCAGCAGCCGATTGGCCCAGTCCCAGTAATCACAAATTTGCGTGCACCAACATTGTATATACGCTGTCAAATATTAAAAAAGAAAAAGTGAGAAAATGGTTAAAAATTAAATTTCATTATATACTTGACATGCACATGACGTGAAGGAATTTAGTCAAGCTAATACATTCTTACTAATATATATATATATATATATATTTTTTAAGTGATATACCAAAAAGCTATCTTCTCTATACCAGTTGAAAAAATTGTTGGACTTGAGCTAGAAGTGTCAAAATCTCTTCAGAAAATTATACTGTCAACTGTGAAGCAGCCCAAGAAAATAAAAACAAAATTCCCTACTCATATGTATTACCTGTAACTGTACTTTTAGTGTGGCAGCCATCAAGTCCACGTACTGTTGTGGTGTGTTCTTCTTGCGAAGATCAGAAGAATCGAAGTAGCCGAAGATATCATTGCTTCCAATGACAACGGCAATAAGAGATTTGGATAAAAGCTTTTGTGCACCGGAGGATCCTAGCTGTTTATTCAAATCTTCAATCACTGTTGAATAGTAGTCGACTTGTTTCGTCAAAGGAAGTGACTGGCGCTGTAATATAAAAAAACACGCACAGAAATATCGTCAGCGGGGATAGCTCAGTTGGGAGAGCGTCAGACTGAAGATCTGAAGGTCGCGTGTTCGATCCACGCTCACCGCATTTTTGTTTTTCATTTTTTTCTTGTGCTTTTAGTTCTTTGCTTTGTAAATATATGGGCCATTTTCTACGAGCTCAACTTGGGCCCACCCATATTTTTTGTACTTTTCTTTAAAATTACGCAATTATGGGAATGGAGAGTTTTTTTTTTTTTTTTTCAAGGAGTGGTGCCCAAGAAAAAGGAAAAAAAGTAGTTCTAGTTTTTGTTTCACTTACATATCGATCATCTGCGCCATCAAAGATTCCAGCACCTCCAGATGCAAAGCTAACACCAGTTAAAAATGACCCATTGTTGGATGCCAATGATAGATATGGTGGTGAAGTTGGCAGACCCACTTTCTCAGCTGCTCACAAATAATATTAGCACTTCTATTAGTAATGAAAATGATAATCTCATTTCAGGAAAAAAAAAATGATAATCCCATATTGAAATAGCAGGCATTGCATGATACACACTCATGACTTTTAAGCAATGAATATGTGAGTGTTGATATAGGTTTCAAATGTTGTCAATTCTTGGAAAAAGTTTTAGGCATTGCATGATACACACTCATGACTTTTAAGCAATGAATATGTGAGTGTTGATATAGGTTTCAAATGTTGTCAATTCTTGGAAAAAGTTTTATGACACAAAAAGGAAGAAGAAGAAAGAAGTCAATTAGATGTGTAATCACATGTTTCTCAAAAAAGAAAGAAAGATGTGTAATCACATGGGAAAAGAAAAAAAAGCTCCCAAAAGGAAGAAAGTGTATACACGGAAAGAGTAGTGCAAAGGTGTAATCGCATTCAGAGTTAATATTGATGCACCAAAAAGTTTAACTTTAGAAAACAAGTACGAACTAGCAGAACTAGGGACAATCTTCTCAAAAAAGCAAAACTAGGGACTAACCATTTACCTAAAAAAAAAAAAAAAAAAAACACACTAGGTACTAACCGCCAAATTGGTGGCAATTTTGCTTTTGAAATTTCAATTACCTAAAAAGATGCACCCAATCAGAAAATCTTGGAACGATTATTAACATTTGATTATCCCCATTAGGAGTAAACTAATGACATTGCTCTTTTCCATTGTGAGATTGATATTCGTTTTCTTTTCTGTCCAAGTGTTTGCTTCTTTTTTCTTTCTTCTTCTTCTCCGATAGAGATGCCAAGTCACTAACACTTATATTCATGAATCATGACCATGAGTTAGCTAATTGTCACGGCAGTTTTGAAAAGGCCTGTTTTAGTTATCAAGTGTGTCTCGTACAAAAACATTTTGATGATGGTGTCGGTACACACACACACACACACACACACAGATATATATATATATATATATATATTTGATCCTTTGTGAATATAGATTGAAGAAACTATCTCAGCACATGAAACCTGACTATATGTGAGGCCAAGGGTTATAATAGCCATATTTCTTATAAATTCTTTCACTGTCTTCCTATATTTGTAGTAATTATTGTAAATATTTTTTTCTTCTAAGCAACAATCAAGGGATAGAAATTATTTATAGAGCATGCATACTAATATACTATTCGTTACATATAATATTTTGAATTAATATTAAATTGGTTATAGTCAATTTTTATTTATATATATATATATTTTTTATATTAATTAAATTTTTATTTAAATATTGATTATATGATAAAATCCAATTAATCCATTTTAAAATTAATAGATAGGATTATAGACATTCTATAATGAAGTTATCTTAAAAATCTAGAGAGATCATACATACAATACTGACATAGTACCTCTCTCTCTCTTTCTCTCCCGCAGACACACAATAAGATAAAATTTTAAAAAAAAAATCGAAAGTTCAAGGAAAA
>NW_027069608.1:487826-515777 GCF_002906115.3 Quercus suber
ACATTGCTCTTTTCCATTGTGAGATTGATATTCGTTTTCTTTTCTGTCCAAGTGTTTGCTTCTTTTTTCTTTCTTCTTCTTCTCCGATAGAGATGCCAAGTCACTAACACTTATATTCATGAATCATGACCATGAGTTAGCTAATTGTCACGCACAGTTTTGAAAAGGCCTGTTTTAGTTATCAAGTGTGTCTCGTACAAAAACATTTTGATGATGGTGTCGGTACACACACACACACACACACACACAAATATATATATATATATATATTATTTGATCCTTTGTGAATATAGATTGAAGAAACTATCTCAGCACATGAAACCTGACTATATGTGAGGCCAAGGGTTATAATAGCCATATTTCTTATAAATTCTTTCACTGTCTTCCTATATTTGTAGTAATTATTGTAAATATTTTTTTCTTCTAAGCAACAATCAAGGGATAGAAATTATTTATAGAGCATGCATACTAATATACTATTCGTTACATATAATATTTGAATTAATATTAAATTGGTTATAGTCAATTTTTATTTATATATATATATATATTTTTATATTAATTAAATTTTTATTTAAATATTGATTATATGATAAAATCCAATTAATCCATTTTAAAATTAATAGATAGGATTATAGACATTCTATAATGAAGTTATCTTAAAAATCTAGAAGATCATCAACATACAATACTGACATAGTACCTCTCTCTCTCTTTCTCTCCCGCAGACACACAATATAGATAAAATTTAAATAAAAAAAATCGAAAGTTCAAGGAAATTAAGGATAGTAAAGAATATATTGGCAAGAAAATGCTTGGAATTATGGGCAATAACAATAGAGACTTGGGAGGAACTTTATATACTTAATTAAATATGATTGCATAAAGGTATGGTGTTCAAGATGTTAATTTGGATCGACTTACCCAGGAAATCCGCAGCATTCTTGCCATTAGTAAACCTTCCAGTTGGTTTTTGGTGGGAAAGTCGACGCCGTTGTGTGGAAAATCAGCTTTGGCAAGAGAAAGCTTTAGGTAGTTGTTGTTTCCAACATCTACAAGAGAATCCCCAAACACAAATACGGCTGGAACCATCTGAGCCTCCAAGAAATTGAAGCTCAAAATAAAGGAAGAGAGAAAGAGAAGCAAAACACTGTGAGCCATTGAATGAGTGCAACAGAACTCTCTCTCTCTCTCTCAAATTAATTTTGGTGGGTGCTATGTGGGGGTAGAGAATTGTTGGGTTTTATAGAGGGAGTAAAGTTAAATATTTTTGTGTGTGAAAACAAGACATTAATGACTACTTGGTATTTTTTTTTTTTTTTTTGATGAGAATGACTACTTGGTATTATTTTGTTATTAAAAGATAGTAGACATCAAAGACTACTTGAGCATGAGTACTCAAGAAACATTCACCTCATTACACATGGCACTTTAAAAAAGAACATTCCTTTAACTTTTCCTAATATTTAAGATGTATGTTTAAGTAGATTATATTTCAGTCTTTTTCGGTAATGATGTTCTTACTCTAATCTTTTCTGATTGTGTGACAAAGATCCGCATACTTAGAGAGCACTCCCATGCAGACACAAACCATAAACTAAGATTTGGTTTTACAGTTTTTTTTTTTTAATGGATGGTTCAGTACATGGGATTGCATGTTCGGAATGTATATAAATGAGTCCAATTCAAGAAAAATGTATACACAGATTATCGGATTTTTTAGATTTAACAGAATATTTAGTAGGTCCCAGTTAGTCCCACCACACACAGCACGCTAGAAGGTTCGGTATCAATCTCCTACTTTTTCTTTTTCTCTTTGTTTTGATGCTTTGTCGCAGGAACTTGCAAAGTAGGGTGATGTTGGATGTGTCACAGCTCACATGTCTGGTCAAGAGAGCATCCTGTCTTACTGCACTGTGCCACATGCCCCATACTCGACCGACTTCCACTGTTAAACAAAAAATTTCAACCCCCTCTAAATCTATAATGATTGTGCTATTTATTAGTAAGATACTAATTCAATTTTTGGTATAGGCTTAAGACTTTTATTTAATTGTAAATTTTTTTTATCAATTGAGCCAATTAAAACCTACTATTGTTATCCCTTTTCTATTGCACAAAGTTCTCTTCTAAAAAACACCCTTCAAATTAAAAAGAAAAAAACACATTTCACCGTTAAATTGTATTTTTTTTATTATATTTTTAATACTTGTAAAATTTTAAGAAGATAAAAAATAAATAGCTATGTTATTATTTTTAATATAAAAAAAAAATATATTATTAATCAAATGTTTAAATTTTATTTTTTTTATAATATTAAATTATGCATAAAATACGTTTAATTTATAGATTGAATAGTAATTAACATCCGTTTTGAACGAAATTTGACATTCATGTTAAGGACATACCATTTAATAGTTAAAATTTTAAAATACATATCTTTTAAATGGGAGTTCAAAGGGCTTCCTTATCTTTCTATTTTTTCCCCTGTCGCAGAGTTCCTGTTCGGCTGTACCGACTTTTTTTTTTTTTCTTTCTTAAATTATTGGGCTTAGAATCCAAGTTTTTGTTTTTGTTTTTTTTTTTTTCTCAAGTTGCATGATTTAACAATAATTTAAAACAAATTTAAATTCTATTCAAACTGAAAGTCTATTATAAAAAATTTCTAAACTTAAATCCCATACAACCCACGTTTTTTTTTTTTCCTTAAGTTGCATCTGATTAAATTTATGTTTTATTAAGATATTAAGCTACAAAGCTCTTGACTAAGGGTTAAGATTTAAAAATAATTTAATTTAGATAAAGTTTTATCATCTAAGTCTTAGAAATTTAAATTCTATTCCAACTAAAAATCTATTATCAAAGTTTTCAGAACTCATCCCTATAATTGAATCCCACACAATACATCCCACGTTGTTGTATTTATTAAATTTTTTTTTTCAAAATGCAACTTATACTTATATTTTAGTCTAATAAATTCATTTTACTTATTGTTCTTTTCTTCTAAATTTGCATGCAAGATTTTATGCCAAATGAAGTATATTATAAAGAAGCAAAACATTAGACACTCATTTAAGTTCTTGGTTCTCTTATGTAATTTTTTATTTATTTTTTTTAATATTCTCAATTTTTGAACTCTTTTGATATGTTTCGATTTTTGGTTTTGGTTATTGTATTTAATTTGTGAGTGTGTTCATTTTTTCAATTAGACTATTAGTAGTTAGGAAAAAAATCAGTATTGCAGAACTATTTTGTTTATTAATATTTATGCTAGTTAGGGCATAGATTAAACATAATCTAAAAAGGAATTATCAAACTCATTCCATATCTCATATTAAGAAATTAACACAAAATACAAAGAGAATTTTCAACTATAAAAATAGATAAAAAAATTATTTACTTATTTTATCATTTATTATTACTATTTTTTTTAATAATCTAGTTTTAATAATTTTAAATTTTTGAGTTTTCATATGGAAATAATACTAGTATAAATAAATACAGTCTATTGCACTTCTTTAGTTGTGGGCCACGTGGCATTTTATCATTATTAATGGAAAATCGTGTCTAAAAAAAATCACTATTGGAAAATCTAAAGAAACAATATCTATATATTCAACTGAGACGAATGTTATTATCATAGCATGCATATGACAATTGACAAGGGTAGATTTGTGCTAGATTTTTTTTTTTTGGGATAAACCTTAACACGCTACAAACCAAAACTGCATGCAGTCACTGGCGTTTGGATTGGGATGAAATCAAGATAAGTTTCATGACTTCGCGTGACATCTCACGTGGACAAAATCACAGTAAGAAGTAATTTGATTTGACTTTTTTTTTTTTTTTTTTTTTTTTTGGGGGAAGAAAACTGAGTTTTAAAGTTAAATTTCACTCAATAAATAAGTTCCTTTAGCCTTGATTCTTATTCAGATCAAGCTATATAGAAATATTCTTCTAAAAAAACGTTATATAAAAATATGAATTTTCAAGATAAATATAATGCTTAAAAAAAAAAAAACTCATATTTAATTAAATCCCAACTTAAAATACTTAAAAACTTATCTCACCCTCATCTTTTTATCCAAATCCTAATAAGAAATTAATATACAAACTTAAAATGATTTAAACAAAATAAAATAGAGCCACATAAAAAAGAGACGTGAGCTGATTTTATTTCATTTCAGAATTCACACCGCCACTAATTCTTTGCATCAAATATTATAGCTCCAGTAATTACTAATTAGTCAACCATTTATAATATCATCTTAGACTTTTTATAATAGGTCAGAAAACAGAAACTAATAATAATCCTATAAGTCGGCGGCCGTGTTGAATATATAGAATATAGTCCAAAGGATTTTTTGATTTACTTCCAAAGGAAATATTGTGTATAGTATACTGTACAGATGCACATACAAATATGGTTTAATTCCTCTCCTCAAAAGAAAAGGAAAACCTTTTCACTGGAATTCAGCATTAATTAGACATGTGGCTAGCTAGCTATCTATTTATGATGCAAATCCAAAACTTGGATGAATGGGAAATCACAATTTCAGTTTGGTGATGTGAATTATTGCGACATTTTTTCCGACACTTCTTAAAGTGACCTTTTTTTTTTTCTGCCGATCATTTTTTTTTTTTGGTAAGAAGGGAATTTTATTTATATAAAAAAGTTTGTACATCAGATTTGTTCAAGAGACACTGTGAAAGGTGACTAGTTACAGGAGCTAAAGGGCACTCACGTTAAGTTCTTATACACAAAAAGTCTCATGCATATTTACAGAACACAAAAATGGACAATTAGTAAATGTTTCCAAAAAGCTAGCTTGCATCCTCCCTCTCTTCGTGAGACCATTTGCTACAAAGTTTGCCTCACAGTATATGTGATGTAGATGGATCATCCATTCCCTGTTGAGGAGCATCCTACACTCAGAAATTATGGGAAACATTTCGAAGCCAAGTTCACAAAAGAAGTTAGACATGTAAGAACAAAAGTGGAATCAAAATTAACATTTAAAAATTTAATACCCATGTTCCAAGCAGTAATTAAACCCTATCTAACAGCCTACAATTTAGTCTTATTATTAGAAGCAAACCCAATGTGACAAGAAAAACCTACCACCCATTTTCCCAAGTGATTACGGATAACACCCCCCTCCTGCAATACCAGGGTACCCTAACGAGCTGCCATCCGTGTTTAGCGATGAAAAAGGAAAAAGAGAGGGTTGCCAAGCAATATATTTCACACATGTAGTGTAGAATATGGCTTGAATTAGGAGTTCGACTCCTTGTTGGATTTGGATAAGGAATGAATTTTATTCCTTTTGGGTTACTGTTGTTTGAAGTTATCAAACTCTATTAGAAGTCTTGTTTATTACTTGATTTGGAATTCTATTTGGAATAGGAGTGATTCTCCTTTTGTGTGTGGAAAAAAAGTTTAGTTCATCTTGGTTTTGGATATACTAGCCGACTCAAGTCTCCTATATAAGTATAGTGCTGCTACAGAAAATTAGAGAGAAAGAGATGAGAGGGTGTGAGAAAAAGAGGCTTTCTCTTGGTTTGATTATTTGATATTTGTGGGTTATAATTTGGAATAGTGAGAGAAGTTTGTTACCGCTTGGTTTTGGTTTTGCGGTTTGGCAATTTGCTCTCTCTTGGTACGTTGCAACTTTTGGATTTGCTTTGTGGCTCTTTCTTTGATTTGTGCGCAATTCGCATTTGGTATTTGGTATTTGTGAACCTTTGGTTCTTTGGTTTTGTATTTGTGAGAGAGAGCTATTTTGGTATATTTGGGATTTGGATCTGTAAGAGTGCCTTTACACCAATTTGTATTATCCCAAATTTGATATAGTGAAACTTGTTCGTCATCTCCTATGGATGTAGGCTATTACCGAACCACGTAAATCTTGGTGTTTTGTGTCTATTTTCTTTTGGATTAATTTTTTTCGTTCCTATTGTTAGTTTGAAAATCTTTCACAAGTCTAAAATATTTTCACAATCAATCTTGGTAAAATACGGTTTTGAAACGGGGCCATAGCTGGCCGTGTTTAAAATGCGGCCCAAGCCTAATAAAATGCGGCTGAAGAATTAGTCTATGGCCTCGTTTCTAAAATGGGGCTTCAGGTCAGGTCTTTAAGCCCCATTTTATAAAAACGGGGCTGTAGCACATCTATGGCCGCGTTTTTTGAAATGCGGCCCAAAAAAACGCGGCCCAAAGCGCCCGCGTTTTGTAGTATTAAGAGAATCCGAAGGAGGAGAGAAAATTTTCTTATTTTGAGCAAGCCATAATTGCCAAATGCCTTGTGCAAAAATAAAATGCCATGGGATTGAAGAGGGGCGAAAGAGTTGGTGTTTAGTGATGTTAACCGTTAGCCATGCTTGAAGATTCAGAGAGAAAAAAATCAAGAGATCTAGTTCTAGGACGAGACAACCAAAAATCTTTAGCCCATGGGCAATCGCGATCTGCCGATCTTAATTTGCTTTCTAATCTTAAAGGCATTATTGGAGCTTGATATTCTTCATCCTCATCTTAATGCTTGTTTGGTTATGTTATTTTATTTTCATGTACCTTTTTTTTATAACCTTATATATTTTTTTAATAGTTTGTCCAACATATTTTTTAAATAGAATAAACTGATAAAAAAAAAATTTGCAATTTGAACCCCACTTAAAAAAAAAAAAAAAAAAATCTAATTAATATCTAAGCTTAACAATAAATAGTACATAATCATAAAACAAAAATTAAAATTCTATCCTTAAAAAAAAGGATGCACAAATATGTGGGAATGCATTTCACAGCTAATTCTAGATGCTTGGAGTTGGTGAGGTGGGCATAGCAATCCAAATGGGTGCAGTACTACCAAATGGGTGGTTCCAGACTTCCAATTCTCTCTCTCATCAATGTTTTTTGTTTCTTTAGCTTGTCTTCCGGGTTTTTTTGTGCCTAGAAATTCAATGATAAGGACTTCGAAATACAAAGACTTCAAAGTCTTAAATAATTACGAAGAAAAATCGTTTAAATGCCGACATTCCATTCAAGCTTGTTGGAAATACATTCAGGTCAAGGAGGAAATATTAGATGGTAAAATGTGTTGCACATGAAGACTTTCATGGTCGGCTAGTTTATAGAGACTTGAGTTTGAAAGTGAGTTAGGTTCAGTTTGGATGAAATGAAAGTCTAAGAGGAACTTGACGAATTGTGGGACTGGATCCACTCGTTTGTTTTGACCTAGCTAGTGCCCATTTGGTTATGTTCTTTTTTTTTAGGTATAATCACATTGGTAGTTTGNGGGGGGGGGGGGTGTGGTGGGGGTTGGTGTGGTAATGGATTTGGACTCAAAGTTTAGGAAATGCTATAAACAAGAAAATGTTGAGAATCTTCTTCATAATTTATTATAATAATAAATTGTGAATGGAATATATCTTTTTTATATGGACATACAACTTCTATTATACATGAATCACCAGAGTCATAAACAACATCAACCATTAAAAAAAAGGACAAAATTTAGTTACAAAATTGATTGTAGTTTAAGGTTACAACCTTACTCAATAAAATAAATATTACTATATATTTTGAAAATCTAATCATTGAATTGCATGTTCCTTACACTCTTAATACACATGCCAAATTTTATGTCAATTGGATATTATATACTATGTGATCTATAAGCTTATATTTTATGCATAATTTTAAACTATAAAAACTAGCAATTTAAACAATTTATTGATGGTATAACAATTAATCTTTAATTTTCTAGAAATTTTGCAAGTATGAAAGATATAAGAAGAAGATGTAATCCAATGGTGACATTCTCAAAATTCACCTCCAATAAAAAAATACTGAATAAGGTTATAATTTTAAATTACAACCAATTTTGTAGCTAAACTTTGTCTTTAAAAGAAAGGTACAACTAATGCCAAGTTGCTTGCCTGCAGAAAAGCAATTGAGTTTGCAATAGATGTTGGGTTTTTAGAGTTAGTCACTCAAGGGGATAATGTAAATGTTATACATGTCATTTCATCTTCATTGGCCAACCAGTCTTTGTTAGGAAATGCGGGAAGATATTCATCGATTAATACATAGTCTACACTGAGTGAACATTTGCTGCACAAGGCGAGGAGGAAATAAAGTCGCGCACAACACTTGCACAACATGCTAGAAATATCTCACATGATTTGTATTGGATGGAGGACAATCCTCCACCAGCTATGGTAGCCTTGTACTAGGACTCTATTCGTTTATGAATGAATGAATGGTCCGTTTTCAAAAAATAAAAAAAGTACAACAATTTTGTATCGATATATTTATTGTAAAATAATTTAATCCTTACATACATTTTTATATATATATAATGAGATTGATGCAAAGATCATATTCGAGTAATTATGAGTTTTTTTTCTTCTTTTTTCTTTAACATAACAGTGGATGATCTCACGTAGGTTTCAAACTTTCAATATCTTTATAAGAGGATTTTTTTTCCTTGATTAGGACGGAAATATACAATATTATAAATATAATAGATATTCACAATTTTGTATATTATATAAAACTTAGTAAGGTAGCTAAGGGAAGGGTGTTTCAAAAATTATTTTTAAAATAAAATACAGGAAATTAGGGCCGTGCCAAAACATTTACAAAAATCTTCGAAGTTGGCTGCCTTTTAAAGCTAGTTTGTCACCAATTGATTGACTTCTCTATCTATATACTCGCATAGATAAAATGTTTAACAAAGTGTTCAGCAATTTATAAGACAAAGTAGAATAAAAGAAAATATTATATCCACCATATTTTCACAATAATTTAAAAATGAATATTAACTTTGATGCAGCTTTCTTTGACACGTCTGGTTGTGCGGGTGTTGGAGTGGTTTTCCGTGATTTCCAGGGCCAAGTGATCGCAGCTTTGAGTCAAAAAATTCCTCTGGTTCAATCAGTGGAGCTAGCAGAGGCTATGGCTGCTCGTCGGGCATTGTTATTTGCCAAAGAGCTAAGTTTGTTTGATGTGGAGATAGAAGGGGATTGTTCAAGGGTTCTTGCTGCTCTGAATATGACAAGGAATTGTAGCACTTTATTTGGTCATGTGATTGATGAGTGTAAGAGTCTAGGGACGTCGTTTCGTTCTTGCAAGTTCGGCCATGTTAGGAGGGAAGGGAATAGGTTGGCGCATGCTTTAGCTAGGAGAGCAGTTTTATCTGCAGACACAGATGTATGGGTAGAATCTCTACCTAGTGATTTGGATAATGTATTCCAATCGGATTTGGTTCAATAAAATTTTCCTTACCTTTTTCTCAAAAAAAAAAAAAAAAAAGTGAATATTAACTTCCAAAATAACATATAAAAAAATGTTTTTTTTCTTTTAAATAAAATTTTTGGTGTGCGTATAGTATATCTTTTTTGTTTTTTAAAGAGAGTTTCAATTTATGACGTCCGCTCTTGATGATAGTTCTTTATCATCAGACTAAGACACCAATCAATTTTTTATATAGGCGAAAATTGAACCCCAAATTTCTTATACAGATATACTATACACTGGTGTATATATACATATATGGTGAGTATAGTATATCTGTATATGGATATTTTGAGTAATTTACTAAAGTTACAACGTTTAAGACTTAGGCCCATTTCATATAACCCTTGGGATGGTGGTAATAACTAATAACTTTCCTAAAATATGCACAGGACTTCGTTTGTATACATTGATCGTGACTGGTAGCCAGCCCCACATTGGTCAATGATCATGCATATATGTTTGCTTTCAATTAATTAATTAAAGGCTTTAATAGGGTCCATGATAAAATGGCATGTCCTACCGTCCTAGGGGTCTTAATTATATGGTGGGGTTGTACAAAAATGTTGTTCTAAAGACCGTGATTTTGCTTGTGAATTGTGATATGGGGCTACATTGTGTTGTGCTTGTGAGTTGTGCCCACTTTAAACAAAAGAAAAAAAAAGGTACGTTTTAAAGTTGTGTTAGATCTATAGACTCTATGTACGTTGTGTTGACAAAATAAGAGGCTAGTGTCAAATATAGTACATAATATGGATAGAGATTGTCCTAATTTCCTCTTGCCTTTTGTACAAAGGTTTTGGTTGAATTAGTTCTACTTTCATTTTAGTTAGTAAAAAAATAAAAGGGTCCATGATATAATTAAATTGACATCACTATAAATTTTTTAGGGATAATCACTTACAATTATATAAATATACAATGCCACTGCAAGTGTATGCTAAACTGATGTGTATACATATCTATGTATTTTTCCTTTAGTTTTGTTAAATTTTCTTGGAAAATAAAATGAGGAACAATTATATTTTTGCAGTTGCAAACACACAAACCATATGTCCACATTGTACGTAAATCTTACTTTACAAACTGAGTCCCTACTTAATTGAATTCGGAATGTCTCAATCAAAATAAATTTATCAAGCTTTAATGAAGCACGAACTTTTGTAATCGAAATTGGATATAAAAATTAATTTAACAAAGTGATGGGGATTTAAACTGATTCTATATTTTTTCCTTCAAAAAAAAAAAAAAATTGAGAAGAAACAAACAATAAGTTTTTCCCCCCTTTTCTCCAAGATGAAGTTATTGGGGATCAAATTTCAAACAATTGATTCTAGAAAAAAAAAAAAAAAAATCAGACACTCAATCATTATTATAAAGGTGAAGGGGTCATCGAGAAATGAAAGTACTAATTAAAAAAAGAAAAAGAAAAAGGAAATGAAGGCACTAAATTAGTACCATAAGAAACTAGTTCCCGATATACCTTAGTAAAGATACTAGCTATAGATTATTCTGCAACACTAATTTATTGCATTCATTAGTAGCAATCTAATTTTGTATTATATAGTTTAGAACTTTATAATTCAACTGGTACCTTCTAGTATTTCCAACAAAGAATTTAAATCTTTCTTCCCCTATTATAACTGTTAAAATATGTGAAGACTCATGAAGAACAAGTTCAGTGAATTGTAGAAGAAGAGGTTTAGAAGAAGAAGAAGAAGAAAGATTTTGCAGCCAAGGCAAACTTAAGCTGCAGTCGTTTTGTATTGTAATTATAAACGACATGTCATTACTATAGTGCTTTGTTAGTTAATTAATTAATGCTTAGATGACATGTGCCATGATTGTATTGGTTCCTTATTATTTGCTTTGTTAGTCAGTTAGTTAGGCTCTTTCCGTTTTATGATCTTAGTATATAACAGAAAGCTTGTAATTACTCAATACAATAAATCATATTTTCACAAAATCTCAATCTCTCTTTCAATCCCGAAACTCCATTGTTAAAGCTTTATGCTTGCATAGTTTCTAACAATAACTACCGAATTATCAAAATATATAATTTTTAGGCAAAAATACAAAATTGACCTTCTAACTTTCAACATTTTTCATCTCGGTCTTCTAACTTTCAGTTTTGTCATTTCAATCTTTTAATTTTCAATTGTTGTCAATTCGGTATTCCGTTAAATCTCAGTTATCTACTGCCGTTAAGCGAGCTAAAACGACGTTGTTTTTGTTTTGTTTTGTTTGTTTTTTTTTTTTTTTTGTAATTAAAAAAATTAAAAAAAAACTGTTATTAAAAAAAATAAAAACATTTATTTTTTTTCTCATTTTCTCTCTTGTCTGACTCTCTCACGCTTTCTCATTCTCTATCTCTATGTCTCACAATGCCGTGGTGCAAGGCCTCACTGCCGCCGCCGGCCTCCACCCACAACCTCTTTGTCATCGCCGGCCTCCACCTCTCTCTCTTCGTCACTCACTCTACCAAAATCTGACACCCAAAGTCTCATACCCCCTCTCCACTGAAATCTAAAAGCATAGAAAATAATCTCACACCCTCTCCCCCATAATCTCAAACCCAAACTTCATACCCAAAATCCCATGATCATCTCCTTCACAATCTAGGTAGTAGTACTGACCCCGGCCCTAAACTGTGAATTTTGCGAGACGAAGCGAGAGTTTATCTGGGTGAAAGTAAGTAGACCCATCTTGGAGATTCCATGGACTTGGAGAACCCAAATCACAAATAGAGAAAAACCCTTCTCGTTTATCATCAAACAGTTGGATTCCTTTCTTCCTACCCATTTATAATTAGAAAATTGTTAATTTGCTTTGCCTTTTTTGTTTGGGGCTTTAGTAACCAACAACAGCAGCTAAAGCCATTGTTTTCATGAGCTTAAGCATTTGTTGGGAGGGAAAGATTCACTTTTGGCCAAATGGGTATTCAAAAAAAAAAATTTTCCTCAGTTTTGAGAGAGAAATTGATATAAACAAAAAGAGAATAAAGCAATGAAAGAGGGTTTTTGAAGAAACGGGTTATGTTATTGGTTTGGAGACTAAGAAAAAGAGAGAAAGGGAGTGTGAGATGGAAGGGAAATCAAAGTCTTAGGTAGGAGGAAAAACTAGAACAGACAAGTAGAGAGAGAGAGAGAGAGAGAGAGAGAGAGAAGAGGGGACGGGGTAGGTAAGTGATGAAAACTCTGTGTGTCTCTCTCTCTGTTTCTGTGTTAATGTTATTAGGTTGTGGGTAGAGGCCGGCGGCGGCAGTGAGGCCTTGCACCATGGCATTGTGAGACAGAGAGATAGAGAATGAGAAAGCGTGAGAGAGTCTGACGAGAGAGCAAATGAGAAAAAAAAAATGAATGTTTTTATTTTTTTAATAACAGTTTTTTTTAATTTTTTTAATTACAAAAAAAAAAAGGTCAAACGATGTCGTTTTAGCTCACTTAACGGCAGTAGATAACTGAGATCTAATGGAATACCGAATTGACAATAATTAAAAGTTAGAGGACTGAAATGAAAAAGACTGAGAGTTAGAAGGTCAGTTTTGCATTTTTGCCAAATTTTTATTATATTATATTATTCTCTTTCAATATATATATATATATATAATTAATAACCACAAATTACGAGCATTATAACAGTATAAATACTACGAAAATGTTACTATACTAAGCATATAAACAAATTAAAATTCCTACTTAGCAAAAAAAATTAAAATTCCTATTAATTGCTATGGCCAATAAAAATACACTAGTTGCTTAGAATTCACTCCAAATTAACTTTGCTGATCTAAAGCATGAAATAATGAGTCTTACTTTGATGCATGTTCATGTTTAGACTTTGGAGTACTACTTCATCATCAACTTGGGAATTTTTCTGAAACATTGATTTTTTTGATGATTTGACGTGACAATAAAGATGGAGTTTTTTCTTTTTTTTGATAACACACTCATTCAAACCAACACGTCAACTTCAAAACTGCTAGCAACAGTGGGAAAGGTGGAGTTCAATATATATGACATATTTGTAATTGAAATTTGTAACATGGCCCACATCTGTAATTGTAGCAGTCGCCAACATTCTATTAAACGACAAACCCTTCATTTCTTTTCTTTATTTTTTTGATGGGAAAACTCATGAAATTCATTCATTTGAAATTGAGTTACGAAAGAGAGGGCAAAATACAGCAGAGAAAACAAAACACAAACAGCAACAAGCCACCGTCCTCAAAGTCACCTTTAATTGTTCATTTAATGTGAAAGCCACATATTGGTGTGAAGTGCTCTTGTAGAATGTAGAGTTAAGACTTAAGAGGAATTGAAGGCAGTCGAAGATGTCATTACTGTATCTATCACAATGGGAAAGAAGACTTTGATAATAGCTCTTACATACTAGCCTAGGTGCTTGTAATCTTTTCATATTCAATAATAAAAGAAAGAAGGAATTGTCAACTAGCGGGGATAGCTCAGTTGGGAGAGCGTCAGACTGAAGATCTGAAGGTCGCGTGTTCGATCCACGCTCACCGCATTTTTTGTTCTTCTTTTTTTATCTTGGGCTTTAGTTCTTTGCTTTGTAATAAATGGGCCATTTTCTACAAGCTCAACTTGGGCCCGTCCTTATTAATTTGCTACTGTGGAAAAAGAAAAAAATGATTGAGATTTGAGAATCAGAATTTTTCTCTTGACCCTATAATTTTATTTTTTAATTTCCCCCCTTTTAAAATAGGCGAGTTTTGGAGAGAAAAATTAATAAAAATAATGTAAGTAATTAGGAATATCTTTTCTTCTATTTTTTTTTCTCTCTCTTTCATAGCCTTCAAGCTTACAAAATCTCAAGATGATCACTTAGGGTACGTTTGGTACACTAAATGAGGATTACAATAGAAATTGTAATCTTTATTACAAGGAATAAAATGTGTTGTAATGTAATAATTAAACATATTCATTAGTTTGGTTGTGAGTTATAACATTAGAATGAAACTTAACATTTATTTTAGGAAATTTCTTACTCATACAATTATATCTCCTTAAAAATTGTTATTTTTTAATTTAAGAGAGATATGTGTTATTTTTTAGATTTTTTATTTTTATAATTGTTAGATGTATATGAAAAGTTTGTTTATTTGGAAATATATTAAGTTTTGAAATTATTGCTCTTACTAAGGAATAACTAATACAACATTTTAAAGATAAATAGTTATTTCTCATTTTGAAGAATAGCTATTCATAAGGAATGATTATTCCTTGTAATAAAAATATAACCAAACTAAAGAATAACTAAACCATAAGAATAACTATTACATTACAGTGCCTATTACAGTCTACCAAACATGGCCTTAGTAATAACTATTTCATCAACAAATATTAAGACATTAGTCAATTATAATTTATATCATAAAGAAAAGAGGAATCGAGTGAGGGAAACATGAGCAAAATGAATATATTCAAAAAAAAAAATATATATATATATATATATATTGGGTAAAAATACGATTGCATTAAGAGCTAAGGAGCAAAAACTTAGCAAAAAAAATTAAAATTCCTATTAATTGCTATGGCCAATAAAAATACACTAGTTGCTTAGAATTCACTCCAAATTAACTTTGCTGATCTAAAGCATGAAATAATGAGTCTTACTTTGATGCATGTTCATGTTTAGACTTTGGAGTACCTACTTCATCATCAACTTGGGAATTTTTCTGAAACATTGATTTTTTTGATGATTTGACGTGACAATAAAGGTGGAGTTTTTTCTTTTTTTTGATAACACACTCATTCAAACCAACACGTCAACTTCAAAACTGCTAGCAATAGTGGGAAAGGTGGAGTTCAATGGATCCATATCCCGTGCAATACCTAGGGTATTGCGCGGTGTGCAATACCTCTTTTGTCAGCCGTAGATCCTAGGTATTGCACGGTATGCAATACCTCTTTTGTCAGCCGTAGATCTAATCTAATGACTTAAAATATTGACACCTCACCAAATAACAAAAATACTACTTTACCCTTAAAATCAGTTCAGCCCGCCCACTGTTTTGGTAAGTCTGAGTAAAACTAGCTAAAATCAAAATTCTCTCTCTCTCTCCCCTGCGTTTGAGGTTGCTCTTTGCCTCTCCTTCAACCCATTCTCTTCCTCTCCTTCAATTCATGGTCACAGCTGAATTGATTTTAAGGGTAAAGTAGTATTTTTGTTATTTGGTGAGGTGTCAATATTTTAAGTCATTAGATTAGATCTACGGCTGACAAAAGAGGTATTGCACACCGTGCAATACCCTAGGTATTGCACGGGATATGGATCCAAGTTGAATATATATGACATATTTGTAATTGAAATTTGTAACATGGCCCACATCTGTAATTGTAGCAGTCGCCAACATTCTATTAAACGACAAACCCTTCATTTCTTTTCTTTTTTTTTTTGATGGGAAAACTCATGAAATTTCATTCATTTGAAATTGAGTTACGAAGGAGAGGGCAAAATACAGCAGAGAAAACAAAACACAAACAGCAACAAGCCACCGTCCTCAAAGCCACCTTTAATTGTTCATTTAATGTGAAAGCCACATATTGGTGTGAAGTGCTCTTGTAGAATATAGAGTTAAGACTTAAGAGGAATTGAAGGCAGTCGAAGATGTCATTACTGTATCTATCACAATGGGAAAGAAGACTTTGATAATAACTCTTACACACTAGCCTAGGTGCTTGTAATCTAATGTCTTTCATATTCAATAATAAAAGAAAGAAGGATTTGTCAACTAGCGGGGATAGCTCAGTTGGGAGAGCGTCAGACTGAAGATCTGAAGGTCGCGTGTTCGATCCACGCTCACCGCATTTTTGTTCTTCTTTTTTTATCTTGGGCTTTAGTTCTTTGCTTTGTAATAAATGGGCCATTTTCTACAAGCTCAACTTGGGCCCGTCCTTATTAATTTGCTACTGTGGAAAAAGAAAAAAATGATTGAGATTTGAGAATCAGAATTTTTCTCTTGACCCTATAATTTTATTTTTTAATTTCCCCCTTTTAAAATAGGCGAGTTTTGGAGAGAAAAATTAATAAAAATAATGTAAGTAATTAGGAATATCTTTTCTTCTTCTTCTTAATTTTTTTTTTTTCCTCTCTCTCTCTCTCTTTCATAGCCTTCAAGCTTACAAAATCTCAAGATGATCACTTAGGGTATGTTTTGTACATTAAATGAGGATTACAATAGAAATTGTAATCTTTATTACTAGGAATAAAATGTGTTGTAATGTAATAATTAAACATATTTATTAGTTTGGTTGTGAGTTATAACATTAGAATGAAACTTAACATTTATTTTAGGAAATTTCTTACTCATACAATTATATTTCTTTAAAAATTGTTATTTTTGAATTTAAGAGAGATATGTGTTATTTTTTTTATGATTTTTTATTTTTATAATTGTTGGATGTATATGAAAAGTTTGTTTATTTGGAAATATATTAAGTTTTGAAATTATTGCTCTTACTAAGGAATAGCTAATACAATCTTTTAAAGATAAATAGTTATTTCTCATTTTGAAGAATAGTTATTCATAAGAAATGATTATTCCTTGTAATAAAAATATAACCAAACTAAAGAATAACTAAACCATAAGAATAACTATTACATTACAGTATTTATTATAGTCTACCAAACATGGCCTTAGTAATAACTATTTCATCAACAAATAGTAAGACATTAGTCAATTATAATTTATATCATAAAGAAAAGAGGAACCGAGTGAGGGAAACATGAGCAAAATGAATATATTCAGATAATATTGATCATGTGTATTCTTCTCAAATATATATATATATATATATATTGATCATGTGTATTTAATTTTATATTCACATCGTATTAAGTTATAAGTTATAGTAGAATTGATGTAACCCACACTGGGTTATCCTAATTATTAATTATGTATATTTATAATTATTAAATAATATGAGTGATAAATAAAGATAGCATCTTCTAATAATAAATAGTAATATATATATGGTGATATTGGTAGCAACTAACAGTAAATCTTTGATACAAGGAGTATATAAGAAAACCAATGTTAAAAATTGACGGTCCCTAGCTTAGCCTGTGAAAAGGTTTGTGTTGAATGTTTTTTATCAAAGGGTTTTCGACAAAGTTAGAAGAATTCTCTCTAAATTTGAGTTTTCTTTTTAAAGCATTTGAGCAATCAAGAACTCAAGACTGAAGGAATATCTTTAATTTCTTTAATTAATTTCAATGCATTACAATTTACAAATATATCAGAGTTCTTTAAAAAAAAATTGACTTTCTTTCACTTAGAACAAGATGATACTCTTACATATGCTTGTATATATGGCTATATAAGCTTAAATAGCAAGAAGGTCCCTCAAATTCATTGGAAAAGAGTAATTTGATGTATCATGATACATATTATCCACAATGATGCGAGCAGCAGCTTCTGTAGGATGGTATGCATCCCAGACCCAGAAGACGTGGTCATTTCTATTGGGGCAATAGGCTCAAAATGGCTCACAAGGAAACCTAGCACGGAGGTGGCCAAGCCCGCAACATGCAGTGTTGACCTCTATAAATCCTGTCATGAAAAATAATTTAAAGGATAGATATATAACTTTTCCATAAAAGAAAAAAAAAAAAGAAAAAAGAAAAAAGAAGAAGCTATTTGTAGTATATTTTATACAATTTTTTAATAAATACAATATAATTTCAATGCATAATGTCACTCCAAGATGATTTATCATCATGCTAAAGTACCAAATTATTTTTGGTTTAAATAGAATTTGAATTACAGATCTCTTATTCGACAACAAGAATGAAGAGATATTTACTGGTTGAACTATAAGTTTAACTCACATTGGTTATATAAAATAAAAGGTATAACCCACATTTTATTATATTTTCTAAAAAATATCGATAATAGAAATGTAACATTTGTGATTTGATGATAAGAGTGAAAAGGAGACATGTACACAAAATATGTGTACAAGTTGTGCCTACTTAACCGAATGCAAAATTTAACTTCTCTCTTTTTTTTTTTTTTTTTTCCAAAATTGATATCATTACTTGGTTACAAAAACTAAAATAAAATTTAGTTTAAAATGCAAATTACCTGTTTAAATTTGGCTGAAATTTATTTTAGTTCTTTAATTTTACTTTCATTCAATTGAGTCTTTTAAGTTTTAAATTTATTCAATTCAGGCTATTTATCCAATTTTGTTAAAAATTTGCCATTAAAAAATATTATTTTTTTTCAATTTTTTTTTCATTAGTTCATTGTATACTTACTGTCTATTTGGCATGATTAATTTTGCCAACTTAATTTACTATTTAGCTTATTTTTGCTACTATTCATGAGTCTCATTGTATTTTTTAGTACTATTCATGGGTCTCACTATACTATTTCAGCTAATTTTTACCTTTATCTACAATACTTTTAGCAAAAAAATTTCAGTTTTAGCAAAATAAGCAGATCTCAAACAAACCCTTAATAGAAATTTTTTAACGGAATTGGACAAAATTCTTGAATTGAATAAATTTGAAACATAGAGGATTCAATTAAACGAAAGTAAAATTAAATGACTGAAATAAATTTCAATCAAACTTAGAATGTATAATTTGCATTTTAACCTAAATTTAATGTGTTGTTCGATAGATTTACAAATACTACGCGACACAAAAGGCAGATAAAAAATTATCAATAATTGTTGAAATAATGATTCTTTTACAAGTTTTCATTGCAAATATTTTATAGATGTGAATCTCTACCTTTGTTGTCACATTGTAGTTGTCAAAAGATTAATGCTTGTGTAAAGATTGTGCTTAGTTAAATCTTGATAGGCCCTTTAAAAAGGTTAATGATCTATCTTTTTATCTCCAAAAAAAAAAAAAAAAAAAAAAAAGAAAAGAAAAGAAAAGAAGAAGAAGCTAATGTTTTTCTTTTTCTTTTTTTGACAAACAAACACACACGCAGGGTGACAGAAGAGAGGGAAAAAGGTTAACGTTGATTGCTTTGATTCCACAAGCCAAAAAAAAAAAAAAAAAAAAAGNTAAAATTTTTTATATAAAAAAGTTGATTTTTTTAATATCTTTTATATTTTTCATGAAAGTGATATTAATTTTTTTTTAATTATCAATTAACAAATGCCCTAAAGCTAAGAGCATTTGTTAACCTATAAAACTTGGGAAAAGTTAATGAATGTCCTAAAAGTATTGATTTATGAACTATTTTTAGAAATTTTTTATGGGAAAGAAAAAATTAATTAACTTTTTTGAAATTTTTTTAATATTTTCCTTAAAAATGGTATTAAAACTTTCTTAAAATAACTCATTAACAAATGACCGTACCCATTAACAAAAACCAAAAACTTATTACCAATTAGTTCAACATTATAAAATAACTTTACCCAAAATTGATATCATTACTTGGTTACAAAAACTAAAATAAAATTTAGTTTAAAATGCAAATTACCTTTAAATTTGCTCTTTAATTTTACTTTCATTCAAAGTTCTTTAATTTTACTTCACCAATTATTTTAAAAAATAATTGCGAAATCAGTTCTCTTAGCATTTGATTGTTTGTTTGTTTGTTTGTCTTTATATATATATATATATATATATACAAGATAGAATTTCTATTTTAACATAATCTAGGTGTATATGAGTGTGAAACTCCCTCCTGGAGATTTGAACCCCAGCTCCTGCCCTCCCACACCTCACAAACATTTATATTTATGGAGTGAACATTTATAATCTTGGCATTTGTTAACTTTTAATTGAATCCATATATTCTTTTGGAGTGCTCTTCACGCGGAGTCTGGAGGAACGAAAGTAAGCGAAGATGTCATTACTTCCAATCACAATTCACAATGGGAAAGAGAGATTTTGATAAAACTTGCCGCAGATTCGTGGAATTTAGATGCTGCTTCTGCTCTCCATTCACATCAGAAAAGTAGTCTACTTGGTTTGTCAAAGATGATGACTGATTCTACATACAAATATCAAAACAAAAATGTCATCAACAAGTAGCGGGGATAGCTCAGTTGGGAGAGCGTCAGACTGAAGATCTGAAGGTCGCGTGTTCGATCCACGCTCACCGCATTTTTGTTCTCTTTTTTTATCTTTTTTTTTTTTATTTTTTTGAAAAGTCTTCTTTTTTATATTGGGCTTTTAGTTCTTTGCTTTGTAAATGGGCCTAGGAGCTCAACTTGGGCCCACCCATAAATTCTATTTTTCTTTAAAATTCTCGATTATGCAATTATATTTATGGGAATGAGAATTTATTAATTATTATTTCTTAAGGAGTAGTGTAAAAGAAAAAGGAAAAATAGACTTACCTGTTTATCTGTGTCATCAAAGATTCCGGCACCTCCGGATGCAAAGCTAACACCATTAAGAAAATTTTCATTACTCTTGCTGGATATCATAGATAAATATGGTGGTGAGGTTGGCAAGCCCACCTCTATTATTAATCAAATTGATATTTTCAAAACCAAACAATATTATTAATCAACATGTCTACCTCTATTTTTAATGAAAATGATAATCCCATATCATAAAAGAAGGCCCTCTATTCTTGCAAAAGGTTTTATGACATGGAAAGGAAGAAGAAAAAACCTAATATTAATATACGGATTGAGATCCGGTGCAATTATCTCTCTCTTCTCTCACAAAATTTTTTACCACACCCACTTTTTAATTTTAACTTTTAAACTATTTTTTTTAACTTTACTCAATGGTTGAGATTGAAAGCTGTTTTTTTCAACTCTCAATCTCAGTCACCTTTGATATTGCACCTGACCTCAATTCATAACATACAAATAGGAGACAAAATAAGGAATAAGAACTGAATTTGAAACAATCTTACAATAAACAAGAAAAAAAAAGGTGAATTATCAATATGAATTTAAGTTTTGAAGTGGAAGTTCTAGCAAACATTAAAGGTGGATTATCTATTATCTACTTTTGTATTTTGATTGAATTACCTAGAAAATCTGCAGCATTCTTGCCATTACAAAAGCTCCCGGTGGAAACTTTGTCAGGAAAATCTATGCCGTAGTGGGGAAAGTCTGCCTTGTTCAAGGAGAACTTTAGGTGATTGCTGTTGCCAACATCCACTAAGGAGTCTCCAAATATGAACATCGCGGGGGCCTTTTGAGCTTGTGAATAAGTGAACATGAAAATGAAGATAAAGAGGAGGATTAATATCACTAGGAAATTATTGTGAGCCATTCTAAGAGTGTAAGAGAACTCTCTCTCTTTCTCTCTGCAAATTTGTTTTGCGCTATGTTGGGGTAGTAAAGACTTGTGTAGTGTTTTATGGGTGGGGGTTATTTTGGATCACTTTATTATATAAATTTTCAAAACAAATACTTAACAATATTGGCTCTCTTTAAAGTCAAAACAAATACAAGGACGGCAATCTTTCTAACTTTTGGTAGAAGGATAGGATTATATATTAAAAATGTCCAATATATACAAATTACACTGGTCTAATAGTAGATTAATAAACAAAAAAAGAGTAGAGAAGTTTTAAACTTTCCATAAGTACACAAAATATAAAGATGATGGACAAGTTCAGTGCAAACTAAAGGATTAGTTAAGAGAAGGTTTCAAAACAACTATAGCATCGATCAGAATATTTTTAAGTTTCCCGAATGATATGTAGGATAGAAAACCTGCTAGGGCCTAGTGAAAATGTTTCTGTTTGGAGTACGTACCATAGAATATTCAAAGTACGAGATTTTTCGATTTTAAAATCACAAAAAGGAAAATTGAGTTCATGGATTAGATAATGAATGATCTCTTTGTTGGAAAATTTAGTTTTGCATCTCATACAAAACACACATCGGAAACAATAATCACGGATTTACTTCATTCATGAGAGATAACATGTAACCTTGAATTCTAGAACAAAATATAGAAAGTGTACCTTGATGCTGTGAAAATCAAAACCAAGACTTGAGAATACCTTTAATCTTCATCACAATTCCACATGGTGCCCAAGAAATGTGGCCTCTCAATCAGTTTACATGTATGTATTTAAGGAAGAATAAGAGAGTGACTTACACTCACATACACATCATTTCCATAATCTATGTTATCTTATTCTAAAAATTCTGTATGTTTCTCTCTTTATACATAACTGATTATGGGTTAGCATTTTGGGTTTACCCAATTGAGTTTTAGTTTGTGGCCTGAGATGGGATCAAAAGAAACAAATAAGACTCTAACTTTAATGGGCCTTGGGCTTATCTGTCAACTCTTGACAAGTCCAAAATTACCATTAATTATATTTAATATCACTCTATAAATATAATTGTACTCTAGACCTTATTAATAAATTATATCCCAAGACTCTAATGATATCATTTGACACTTCAATGAAATATCCATATTGAACAAAGTCATAATAAACTATCACTTTGTAAACAACTATTTTATCCTTGAGTACCCGGTTTAATATTTTAGTTATTCATATTTATTGAAATCCGATTTCAATAAATATAAGCTTTAGTAACTCCTTACTAAAGTGAGCACCCTGAATAACCAGTTCCTATTAAACTTATCTTAAGGGAATATTTCATGTCTCTACAAAAAGAGATTATGGATTCCATCTTGAGAATATGTGTTCTCTCGACACTATGTGTGGTTATCCAACATCAGTGCTGGCTCTATATATAAAGCAACCGATGCGGTCGCCTAAGACCCCAAGTAGAAAAAAGGCCCCCAAATTTTAATCAATAGAGGTTTTTTTAGTATATTATAATAGTATTAATTAAGTCCAAATATTAGTCAATGAATAAAATAATATTTTTTTATCAAATGAAAAAAAAGAAAAAAAATATTATGTTCACAACATTTTTCACAACACTTTCAAAATAAATCCTAAGAGATAAGTTGTTACACGATATTATTGATGATAAAAAAATTAATTTCAATGGTGAATTCAAATTAGAACTAATAACAAATTAACACCTAAGATTTGTTATAAAAATATTATGAATATAGCTTCTAAAAAAAAAAGAGCAATACAAAAAAGAAAATCACAACATTTTTCGCAAGTTGAGTTGACAAACTTTTACTAGTTTTTATCTAAATCCACCACTAACATCACTTTTTTACTTACCACTATCAAATTATCAATCTGCCACGTCAATAGATGTGAAAAGTTTTGTCAAATTTTTTGTCTATAGACTTTCAAAAAAAAATCTACATAGTTCATGTTAATTAGTAGTAATTTTGCATCTAAAATAAAATAAATGAATTTAAATTTTTAAAAAAATCATATTTAAATATATAAAATGCCTCAAGTTTAGTTTTTGCCTTAGGTCCCCAAATACATTAAGCCGCCCCTGCCCAACATACTGAGGTTTTGACTGTGAATATTAGATCTCACTCCTGATATATCAAAGTAACCTACATTTCATGATCGGGTTCACTATCCTCTCAGGATTGAGAGTCTATGAAATTAGAAGTTGTAAGATTAATTATTCAGGTGACAGTTGTCGATTGAATAATTAATCTTACAACAATCCAGTTCAATATGTCTTAACTCTTAAGACACATCAACACATCTGTAGACGACTAAATTTCTTAGTTCGAAATAAATCAAACAAGTAAAAATAGTTGTACAAATGCGAATTTGTATTGATGATTGTGGTATAATTCTCTGTGATTACAAAAGAGTTATCCTCTGATTCGATCTCCTTGCAAGACTTATTGATTTGGATTTGTGGTAATGTGATTGTGACTTGAACACAAAATATCCTTCAATTTGGTTGAGGGATGGATCGAAGATTGTTGAAACAGAATTACAATGAATCTCTGGCTATGAGCTTGTTAGAAATTCTTTGTTCTTCGTGTTCTTCGTGTTCTTCGTGTGTTCTTCGTGTTCTTGGATTTGTGGTGGAAGTTCTTCGGGGCTTTAGAGGCTTGAATCCGTAGAGCTTCACTGATTTGTGCTTTGTTGGTGTTTTCGGACACTTTAGGCTTGATTCCCGCAAACTTTTGGATCTAGGCGGATGATTTGGATGATTTCTCTTCGAATGTTCTTCGTATTCGAAGTTGAAGTTCTTGAAGTTCTTGGAGGCTTTAGAGCTTGGTTCCGGCAGAGCTTCTGGACTTCTGAATCTTCTCTGATGCTGCTTGTGCTTCANAGTTTCAGTTAGCTTAACTGGTAAAGTCTCTGATGGTTCAATAAAAGATCTAAAATTCAATCTCTGCCTACCAAAAATTAATTGGTGTCTTGGTTTGATGATAAAGAGCTATCATCAGGAGCGAACGCTATATGTTTAAATTCTCTCAAACTATCTTTTGTGGGTTCAATTAGCTCAACTGGTAAAGTCTCTAATGGTTGAATAAGAGATCTGAGGTTCAATTTCCGCCTACACCAAAAACTAATTGGTGTATTAGTCTGATGATAAAGAACTAAGGTAGCATAAAATTCAACCCATCGGAAAGAATATCTTCACGGCGATGCTGACACATTTATCTGCTCTCTCTCTCTCTCTCTCTCTCTCTCTCTCTCTCTCTCTCTCTCTCTCTCTCTCTCTCTCTCTCTCTCTTTTTTCTTTTTTTGAATTATGGAATGATTGGATCACATCTTTATATCTCAAACATATTTTACTTCAATATAAACTTGTCAAATGAGTCATTCAATATATGTATACACAAAATTGTCAAATAGTCTTTTTATTTTAGTTAAGGGTCCATTGGATTGATGAAAAAAAAAGTGAGAGGGGATGGAAAAATAGGAATAGAAGAGATTTTAGTTTTATTATGGGAAGGACTTAGGTGGGAGCCCAAGGGGGCCAGGCCCCTTGGGTCCAATTTTTTTTTTTTTTTAATAGCCATTCTATATTTCATTTTTGTAGTTGGGCCCTCTTCTCTCTAATCAGTCTAGTTAGCCTAACCTAAATAGCAATTATCCAACCAAAAAAAATTAACAAAAATAATAAAAATATTCACAATGGTGATTGTATGTTAGCAAAAAAACTATTTTACCACCAAAGAACAAAAAAAATCATGTGTTATTGGAGAAGTTAAATCTAAATTTTTTGCAACTACAGTAAGCTAGTATAAATACCTGTTGACTGTAGTAAATTGTTAAAAATAAAATACAATATTTTATTAAGATTATATCTCTTCTTGTAATTAAAAAACTCAAATTCTCTCTCTTCTTTATTATTTTAATGAGTTGTTTATATTATTTTAAATGAAGTGATAAAAAAAAAAAAAACATTTGATATTGGCTATATTGTAAAATGAGGTAGTAAAATAGATAAATTAACTTTTTAAGATACTAAAAGCTGAAATTTGTACCACCACCATTGTGAATGCTCTAACTTAAAAAAAAAAAAAAAAATCCTATCCAGCCTAGTTTAAAAAAATATATATGATGTTTTTTGTTTTTGTCTTTGTTGGTAGATAATTGCATTTTAATGTATTTAGAAAAAACAATTTTGTGTATTTATAATTTTTTAATACTATATGGATGTTTATTTGGAATTTTTTTTTTCAATACTCTGGCTCCCATTAGCTTAAAATCTTGGGTTTGTTCCTGATTTTATCTCATAGTGTTTGATTTGAAAGTAGAAAAGTGGAGAGATAGAAAACGTTTTTATTTGATTGAAAAAAAATGAAATAATAGAAAATAAAAAATATATAAATTTACTCTTATGCCCCTAATACTAACAAATAAATTAATGATATATAAATATAAGAAAAAAAAATTTAGGGGACATAAAAAGAAAAAAAACTCCCTAAACATAACAAATATGGGGTGGGGGTGGGAGCTACGTTGAATAGGGGAGGGCAAGTTTGAAATTTCCCATCAAAATAGTTTACCCTTCAAAATAACAGCAAAAAAAAAAAAAAAAAAAAAATCATTATTTTGACATGGCTGGACTTTACAATTACATGCTCCAAAAAAAAAAAAAATTGTTTACTAAAACGGTCCCGTCCAAATGACAGTTACAGTTACCCAAATACTCATAAATCCCTTGGTTTTTTTTTTTTTTTCCTAACCGTGTGTGAAAACCTGCACTGTGCAGCAACACACTTTTCTGTTTTGGCACGACGATAGGGTGAAAATTACTGAAAAGTCTGAAACGGTGAATTGTGTGCTGGACTTTAATGAGTCTTTTTCTTCCCTCTCTTTTTTAAACTTCACTCTTTACTTCTCATCATCATCATCATAATTTTTTTCCTCAAATTGGATATAAATTAGTTTTCTCTTATCATCATTTTTTTTTTTTTTGGATTGGATTTAGGTGTCTAAGTAAGTTGTCCCGATATTGATTTATTTATAAAAGATAATTTGGATTTGTTCTAAAGACAAGATATATATTTTTAAGATTTCTCTTTACATATAATAGAATATGTTCTTAAGTTATGTATAATGAGTTTAATAAATGGGTATTGTAGGGACTCAATTTGGATTTGACCCTGAGTATGAATGGGTTTTCAACCCAACAAGCCCAAACAATAAATTTGTAGAGAGTGGGTTGAAGGTTTAGGCGTTGGCCGTCGTTCACCAAGCATGAACTCTCTTTTATTAAAAAATACTTAAGAGTTTATTTACAACTAGAGGGATGCTCCTCGGCCTGTGGCCGAGGAGCCCCTTTTTTCTCCTCCTTTTCCCCCTCCCCCTTTTTTACTTTACTTGCTTTTCTTATATAGTCTTCATTTTCCTATCTCCTTCTTCCATCTGTTGATCATCCATTCGCCTTTCTTCTGGTCGTCCGTCCCATCAAAGGCCTTATCAGTACTCAAGTGGTTCACTCTGATCAACGTTGCCCTGCTAAGGGGTTATATCCCCATTAATGCGGCCAGAAGGGTTAGGTGAATGCATTAAGTGTGAATGTGACAGCTTGCTCTAGGCTTGTCCCTTCCCAAAATTATCCTTAGTATGCCGAGGATGAAGAGGTCCTCGGCGTAGGTCAAAAAAGAGGCTTTCCCCAACTTAGCCTTGGATGGTCAGTCTTCCTCGGCGTCGGCCTTAGGCCTACTACACGATGGGCTGAGGCTATCAGGCCCACGGGCCCCACAATAGCCCCTCAAAACCCTGCTGCACGTTCCCTCGGACGGGGAGGAGGGTTTTGATACCTACGGGCCCTCTAGACGAATCGCCCCACTTCGGTTCGTGCTAATGCTGGTGACTTTTTGACTGCCCGATGTGCGTTTTTTGCGTTTCAAGACTTAATGTGTGTCCACATTAAATTTTGGCGGCACCACGTTTCCCACTTTCAACGGCGTGATGGTAATTGTTCGGTGGGGATCTCCTGCTTTTATGGGCAGGCAGTTACATTTGGGGAACCTAAGGGGGAGAATAAGTACCTGTTTGAACCGCCTGGTTTCCTCATTTTCGCGCTTACAACCATTGATGCGTATGATTTGAATCTGGTTCAACTTGCACACTACCTGAAGAGAATCGTCATATTTCTGTAAGTCTTCTTCTTCCAGTGACCCCAAATTTTCCTTGATTCTATTCCTTCTTTTCTTCTCCTAGAACTTTTAGTCGTCCTTGGGGAATGGGTAAGTTTAAGAAGTTGGTTGAGTCCGCCGAGATGATGAACAAATTCATTGTTGACTATGGGATACCCAATAATGTGAGTTTGAAGTACTGTGAAGAAGGGGAGTGGTACATTAAGAGGAGA
>NW_027069608.1:518432-542157 GCF_002906115.3 Quercus suber
GGCCAGAGGGGTTAGGTGAATGCATTAAGTGTGAATGTGACAGCTTGCTCTGGGCTTGTCCCTTCCCAAAATTATCCTTAGTATGCCGAGGACGAAGAGGTCCTCGGCGTGGGTCAAAAAAGAGGCTTTCCCCAACTTAGCCTTGGATGGTCAGTCTTCCTCGGCGTCGGCCTTGGGCCTACTACACGATGGACTGAGGCTATCAGGCCCACGGGCCCCACAATAGCCCCTCAAAACCCTGCTGCACGTTCCCTCGGACGGGGAGGAGGGTTTTGATACCTACGGGCCCTCTAGACGAATCGCCCCACTTCGGTTCGTGCTAATGCTGGTGACTTTTCGACTGCCCGATGTGCGTTTTTTGCGTTTCAAGACTTAATGTGTGCCACATTAAATTTTGGCGGCACCACGTTTCCCACTTTCAACGGCGTGATGGTAATTGTTCGGTGGGGATCTCCTGCTTTTATGGGCAGGCAGTTACATTTGGGGAACCTAAGGGGAGTAATAAGTACCTGTTTGAACCGCCTGGTTTCCTCATTTTCGCGCTTACAACCATTGATGCGTATGATTTGAATCTGGTTCAACTTGCACACTACCTGAAAGAATCGTCATATTTCTGTAAGTCTTCTTCTTCCAGTGACCCCAAATTTTCCTTGATTCTATTCCTTCTTTTCTTCTTGAACTTTTAGTCGTCCTGGGAATGGGTAAGTTTAAGAAGTTGGTTGAGTCCGCCGAGATGATGAACAAATTCATTGTTGACTATGGGATACCCAATAATGTGAGTTTGAAGTACTGTGAAGAAGGGAGTGGTACATAAGAGGAGAGAAGGGTGAAGTCGTGATCCCGATAGTCGCTTTCGTAGAGGGAGGGATGAGAATCCCTATGAGGCCAGTGACCCCAATTACCTTAGGCATTTCGCCTGGCTCCTACCCAGGTGGCCGTGAATGTATTTAGGATATTAGGGTGTGTAGATACCTTGAATGAGAAAATGGGGCTGAGACTGACTCACCACGATGTGAACTGGTGCTACAACCTTCATCACCTGAGGGGTAAGACGTACTATATGAAGACAAGGGACGATAGGGTTCGTCTCATCCCAGTGTCTTCCTGATTCCAATAAGGGATTGACTAAGATTAAAGAATATACCCTTTCAGCTCCCCAAGCCCCTTTAACAACCCCGCCGGAATTGTGACTGGAGTTGGCAAATATGAGGCGGCTCTGGGCGGGTGTGAGGACATCCGTGCCAAGAGCCGTTATGGCCGCAACCCCCACTGGGCTTCCGGTGCGGCAGAATCTAGGCGTAACCCCGATAGCGCCATACAATGTGGCCCGGAGGGATGTTGTTGAAGTACCTAACGTCTCTCCTCGGAGCGCACCCCCGACGAAGAAGGCATGCGAATTCATGTCATGGGCGGTGCTCGAGTGTTGCCGTCTCCAACGGTCAACACTCGTGAGGATTGGAGAGAATCAAGGGAACATCATGGAGGAAGGTGTCCCGGAGCCCCTGCATTTGCTCCTCTCCTTGTTCAAGCTCCGCCGCTCTGAGAAAGGAGTTGTTGGTGGCCTTGGAACAAACTGGCCCTCCCCCTTCCCTGCTTTTAGTGTCAAACTCTCCCATTCTCTTGATGCCAATAAAAGCACGGCTTGACACTTCCCTCTGGCTAGTTTTTTAGGGCGGGTCCACCTGGGCCTCTGATTGTAGAACTAGCTGGTAGGATTAGCTTGTAAATTTGTTTGTGAAACACGCCTGCCTGAGCCTCTGATTGTAATTTGTACTGTTTCTATTTATGAAATAATATCAAGATCTCTCTTTTCGCTGTCAAATCTTCTATTTTTTTTTTTACTTCGCCAACCTACTGTAAAACGACCACTTAGAACAATCGCCTGGTGCGCCGGCCAGCACACTAATCCTTCCCACAGACGGCGCCAATTGTAGGGACTCAATTTGGATTTGACCCTGAGTATGAATGGGTTTTCAACCCAACAAGCCCAAACAATAAATTTGTAGAGAATGGGTTGAAGGTTTAGGCGTTGGCCGTCGTTCACTAAGCATGAACTCTCTTTTATTAAAAAATACTTAAGAGTTTATTTACAACTGGAGGGATGCTCCTCGGCCCGTGGCCGAGGAGCCCCTTTTTTCTCCTCCTTTTCCCCCTCCCCCTTTTTTACTTTACTTGCTTTTCTTATATAGTCTTCATTTTCCTATCTCCTTCTTCCATCTGTTGATCATCCATTCGCCTTTCTTCTGGCCGTCCGTCCCATCAGAGGCCTTATCAGTACTCAAGTGGTTCACTCTGATCAACGTTGCCCTGCTAAGGGGTTATATCCCCATTAATGCGGCCAGAAGGGTTAGGTGAATGCATTAAGTGTGAATGTGACAGCTTGCTCTAGGCTTGTCCCTTCCCAAAATTATCCTTAGTATGCCGAGGACGAAGAGGTCCTCGGCGTGGGTCAAAAAAGAGGCTTTCCCCAACTTAGCCTTGGATGGTCAGTCTTCCTCGGCGTCGGCCTTGGGCCTACTACACGATGGACTGAGGCTATCAGGCCCACGGGCCCCACAGGTATGTACATGGTATTAAAGATAAATTTTATCTGTTTAAATTTACAAGTTTGTTATTAGTTGATTAAGATTAAGACTTAAAATAATTTTTTATTTATTGTGATTAAAGGAATAGCTAAATAGGAGTGAAAGTCATATCATAGAGGAATTATTAATTAAAATTAAAATTTTATTATTTTTTCAAGATTAATTGTTTGATCGTTTTCTTAAAGATTAAGGAGATGATAATGGATGAATTTTATTCAATGAAAGATTATGTTCAAGCATAGCTTTGATGGGAGATGCTAAATTCCTCATTTAATACATCTGTACGTCTTTATAGCAAATTAAGTAATTTATATATTCATTTGAGTTTAGAAATATTATAACGTGTTAAATTTGATAATTTTATTTGCAAAATATTTAAAAATTATGGCTAACATATAAATGTATAATTTAGCCTCTAATAAGTAAAAATTTCTAGCTACGCCTTTGCCCATAACAATGGTATATTATTAATTTGTTTGATTTGTCTTTTGTAAGTATAGCCGGAAAGAAAGCATGCAAAGATAATCAATAAAGAATCTGAAGACGGTCTTGTAATGTTTTCTATCGTGAGTATCCAATATTGGTTTAAATGGTTATTTTCCTCCATTATTTTTAACTTTTTTTTTTTTAAAGTATGATAAAGAACATTAGGCCAACCTATAGAATTTCAACTTATGACGATTGTTCTTTATCATTAGGCCAAAATATAAATTATTTTTGGTGTGTAGGGTGGGGGGCTTTGAACTTTGAACACCAAATTTCTTATTCAACGACAAAAAACTTTAGGCTAACTAGAACCCACTATCTCCATTAATTTAAATTGGGTATAACATGAACAAAAGAAAAAGAATCTTAGAACCACATAACAAGGATATATGATCAATTTGTTTGATTTTCTTTTGTAAGTATAACGGGAAAGAAAGAAACCATGCCAAAAAAAAAAAAAAAAATCTTGTGTTAGAATGCGGGAGCTTATTTTTCTTGGTTATTTGATTTTAAAAATAAATCGGGTAAAAGTACAACCATACCTAAAAATATTAAAGTTTATTTTATTTTATTTTTTTATAAGTCGCACCTTTTTTTTTTTGACTAAATAAGTCGCACCTAAACTGTAAATAAACTGAATGATTTTTGTAACATGTCATTATTATGGTCGATTATCTTGATGCACATATACTTAAATATAAGTCACTTCCTTCAAAGCCAATCACTACTAATCCTAACCATACATGAAGAATTTTTGTGTTGTTTTTTAATGTTGAGAACCTCTAAAAGGGGCACAATCATTAGAAGGTAACATCTTACAAATATAAGAACTGTCTGTATTGGTGAGCTTAAATGGCCACTAGCTGCTTCACATTCATTGGAAATGCGTATTGCAAAGAACCATCAAATATGCGATCCACAATGATGCGATGAGCTGCCTCTGTAGGATGGACTTTATCAAAGAAGACATAGTCACTTCTGTTGGAGCAATATTTTGCAATTGGCAGGCAAAAAATCTTAGCATTAAGGGTCCCCAGCCCACAACAAGCAGCTTTAACCTCTACAAATCCTGCAATCAAATATGAAAAAGGTCTTTAATCATTCTTTTTTATCACGAAAAATTGAAGGGAAAACAAACTATATGAAGAAAACAAACCAAGCAGTGCCTACTTAACAATGTGTCAATTTTGGACTTTCTAACCTAAAACCTACAGTATGACTTCGGAGAATAAAATGACATAAATGAATTCAAGTTATCGACTACTGATTAGTTTGTTGAGGAACTATAACGAAACCCAAAATTCTAAAGTTTGGTTGTTATTGTAATTGGGTCTTTTAGTTTATATTTTTTAATCTCTATTTTATAAAAAGAAGATGATCAGTTGTACCATAAGCAGCTGGTCTCTGAACGAAGTCAAACAAAGCCTTGTAAGTGTCAAAGTAGGAGTAGTTTATGCCTTTAAGATCTGACTTCAATTCCTGCAACATTGAAATAAGACCTTTATTGTACTTATCAGACCAGAAATTTATTTCTTCGTCGCATTCTTCATTTTTGATCTCCCGCCTCCTTGCTGGGCAGCACCCAATTGACCCAATTCCAACAATTACAAATTTACGTGCACCAAAACCGTATAACCGCTGCACAAAGTTTTGATAAAGAAATGATAAGCAAAGGCCCAAATTGAATTACACTATAATGTTTCTTGGAGTCAAAGTGAACCTCTAACTCTAATGTTTGTCGCATTTGAGTTTCAAGGCAAGTAATAAACTTAGTTACCTTTAATTTAGCTTTGATTGAAAGGACCATTGAATCGACGTACTGAAGTGAGGTAGTCTTGTTTTGGAGATCGGACGATTCGAAGTAGCGAAAGATGTCGTTGCTTCCAATCACAAAGGTAAAAACTGATTTTGATAAATGATTTTTTGCACCAGAGGATTCTAGTTGTTTGTACAGGTCTTTATACACGATTGAGAAGTAGTCCAATTGTTGTGTCAAATGTATTGACTGGGACTGCACGAGTGAATATAAAACAAAACAATTTAATATTTATCAGCTAAACATCTTACTCTTTTTTGAGAAACAATAATTATAATAACTATTGGCTATAATAAAACTCCTACAAGTAGTGGGTATTGGGTTCGTTGGTTTGGGGTACGATTCGTGGATTTTCAAAGTATCTAAAAATTGATAGGATAGATAATAGAATAATATAACTAAATGCTCGAATATCACTTTCTTATTAAAAAAAAAAAATTTGAAGTTAGACCATGTGGGAATGATATCATTCTCATGACTTGTCACATTACTAAATTATTGGATGAAGTTGTCTCCACGACATTTTTTTTTTGTTTTAAAAAGTTTACAAACATAAAAAATTTGATATCCATTGATATAACAAATTATTAGCAATAAGTAAAAAAATAATATTAATAATGACTAATTAGTGATCAGCTCAGATGAGAACTTGTAACTAGTAAAATGGTGTGAAAAATGTTATCAAAATTTTTGTGTTTTATCTTTTTTTGTTTTTTTCTACACAAGTCGAAGGATTAATGGGCTCTTAACACCTCAAGTCCTCAACTGTCAAATACAAAGTGGCTTTCTTGCTTCTTTAATGGAAATATCTGGCTTTAGGTATATGGGCCAAATTTAAAAAGCCTATCTTTGGGCCTCATCAGGTCTTTTCAATAGCTCAGTGGTCTTCAAATTTCATGTGGGCTATGTTAGTTTTTCAATTGGGGGAACAAAAAGGGGTACATAATAGCCCAATTGTGGGTCACAACTCTTTTGAATCTTTAGATGAAACTTACACACAACACGACACATAGCAATAGTCAAACTATTGCATAGCCGTGAAGGAAGAGAATAATAGCCGTAGCCGTAGCTTAATTGATAAAGGTTTTATGTTGTACAAGAAACTAATATGTACTTATCAAAAAAAAAAAAAAAACTAATATGTGAGACTCTCCTGTCTTCATACCAAGAAATTTATGATTAATACAAAAAATGGAACAGAAAAAAAAATGAAGACAATCAAACAAAATAATAGTCTTAAAGACACCAAACATATATAGCATTAATTAGTGGAAGATCTTGTTTCACTTACCAGTGGGTTGTTCTTCCCACCCAAAATTCTGGCACCACCAGAAGCAAAGCTAACACCGTTTAGAAACGAAACGTTATTATTCTCGTTGGACTTATCTACTAGAGAAAGGTATGGTGGTGAAGTCGGCAATCCTAATTTCTCAGCTGCCACACAATGTTCCATTCATTTCACATAGAAATTTACGTTAAAACAAACAAACAGACACCACATATTACTTACCAAGAAAATCTGCAGCATTCATGCCATTAGTAAATCTCCCATTTGCCTTTTGGTTAGGAAGGTCGATGCCATAGTAAGGGAGATCAGCCTTGGCAATAGAGAGCTTTAGGTAATTGTTGTTTCCCACATCTACCAATGAATCTCCAAACACAAACATGGCTGGAACCATTTGAGCCTTTGAAAGGTTGAAGCTTATAATGATGAAGAAAGTCAGTAGCAGAACTTTGCATTCCATTGTGCTAAGCCAACCTGACTCTCTCTCTCTCTCTCAAATTGATATGTTGGAACAGTGAAGGGTTGGAATTTAATTTATAGAGCAGATGAGTTGGATGAGATGTGTATTATGACTAATAAACAATGCCTTAAAAAGACATTTCCTGCATGGCCTTAAAAAAGACATTTCCATTGGACAGTACTCTTGAGTCTTGAAAGGTTATTAGATTTTTTGGTTTTTTCTCAACTTCCGTTTATTTTGAGTCAAAATATTTTATGGAAAGTTGATTCGTTTCTTGTATTTACTATTCAATCACAATCCGGAAAAATATATTCTTGAAAACATTTTTGTTACTTATTAGCTACCATGGAATCTTCCTCCATATTTATTGTAAATTCCAAATAATTAAATGAACCAAAGCTTTCAACCACATAAATATGATTTTTTTTTGTTACATAATTATATATGCAAAAAAATAATATTGAAAACATTTTTTTTACTTAGCTAGCATAGAAAATCGTAATTCTAAATATCCATATGAACTAAAACTTTCAATCACAATATGAATATTTTGTGGTATAATTAGAATTTTTTTTTCTTTTTTGCAAATGCACATCTGTCCACTATATGTAGCCTGTAGGAACCCAAATAGAGCAACCCTTCATGAAATTATATATATATATATATATATATCTTTCCATTAAAAAAACTATATATAAAAGCTGTTTAACCATCTCTCTATATAAATATATCTAATTATTATTATTTGTTAACCCATATCAACGGTCACATCATCTACATATTTCTAACATTTTCTGTCTCAATTTTAACTATTTTTCTCCTTATTAAATTCTCACCTTACAATTACACTTCTTCCATATTTTTTACCTTTTTATATCCCCACTACCCTATACCTTACAATTCAACCATTTTTTTTTAATGAAATTAGACAAAAATTCTGAATTGAATAACTTTAAAACTTAGAAGACTCAATTGAAAAAAAAAAAAAAAAAAAAAGTAAAGTTAAAAGGCTAAAATGAATTTTAGTCAAACTTAGAGGGTGCACTTTGCATTTTAGCCTTTATTTTTTCCTTTTATGTACCATACATACTTAATCTCTAATTGTTCATTTATTATTATAAAATATATACTGAATATGACAATAATATTAATGGTTAGAGAATGATATGTATCATGAATCACGATTTATGAAACATCTTTTATGGGATATGATATGTAAATTTAACAACAGACCACACCAACTATCTCCTTATATAATCATAGGATGTTTGTTAAACCATTAAACTAGGTTAACCTTAATTTGTGAGTGGCCTGCTTCATAAGGTAGACTCACAAGATACCGCTTCCGATTTCAAAGGTTGGACTCTTTTTAATTAGTCTCTTAAGGTCAATTTGAATAGAGGGAGAGGGAGAGGGAGGGAAACTAAAGTAGAATTGGCCGAAAATTAACAAATTGACTATTAATATATTAGTTATTGTAATTAGCTCCTACTACTAGTAGACTTGTAGTATAATATAAGGAAAAAAGCATCTATTTGAAAGTGGTCAGGAAAGTTTCTTGTGAAAACATAATGTTCCACTAGAATTATTCTTTAGGCATAAATGCACTTTTAGTCCCTACATTTTGACTTTTTTTCATTTTGGTACTTGCTTTTTATTTTTACCACTTTTAGTCCCTAAACTAATTAACGTGTGACATTTACGTCCTTTCCGTCACCCAACTAACAGGAAAAGTTGAAGTGGCTGATGGATAAATAAAATAAGGATATTTTTTACACATGGCCCCACCCACTTCGACACGTGGCTTTCTCGCCCCACATGTGTATGTCACTCACCAACCAATCTGGCCCGCAGGTAAAGAAAAATCCCAAACTAGACTTTAATCCCTAGATCAGCTCTCTGCCTCTGTCAAATAGCCTCTCTCTCAAACAACCATCATCATCAACCATCTCTCAAAACCCATCTCTGAAAGACCCTAACTTGAAGCACCATCATCATAAACCATCTCTCAAAACCACCATTTCTGTCACTTCATACCCACACTTTTCAAATAATGGAGAAAATGAAAGTTGGGAGACCTTTGTCTTTATGAAAGGGTCTTCTCTCTATCCTTATTTATAGCTTTACAATATGCTTGTTGGCTTTTTCCTAGTAGGGGCCACAATGTTTTTGTATGTTTTGACTTTTTGACTATTTGTTGGTCCTTGTCTGCATGTGTTTGTTTGTGGTTTACATTGTGGTCCATGTGTTCCCCGTGTGCTCCTGTTGAAGAGAGTTATTGTACGAGGGTTTTTTGTGTAATTCAAACGTTGATAACTATGCATATGTTTCTTTTAGTATGATAAAACTATTGAAGTAAGTGTTGTATTGTTACTTAAATATTTGATTAAATGCTGTGATCACCTAATACTTTATTAAGTGTTGTGTTGTCTGCATGCAGAATGGAATATTTTATTAGGTATGAGTGTTGTTTTGTTAAATATAATATATATTTTGTTCTGTAACTAGCGTTGTTTAATTGGTTTTGAGGTTATGTTGCATGCAGAATGGATGAGCTATTTAGTATATCTGTGCATCATGGTGGCCATTTTATTAAGAATGACCAAAAATATGTGGGAGGTGCAGTAGATGTCATTGATAATTGTGACCCTAAAAGGTGGTCCAAGGTTAAGATAGAGAGTATATGTAGGGACTTTGGATACACATCTGTTAGTAGGTTGTGGTGTAAAATGCTTGGAGTGGACCAAGAACTGACAAACTTCCATTTGATTTTTGATGATAGTGATGCCGTGTTCCTGACAGAATTAGTGATGGGTCATGAAGATATTCATGTGTATGTAGAGCACCCAATACATGACCCTATATTAGTTGATGAAGGACAGGATGTTGGTGAGGGTGTGCAACCATTGGCATTGGAGCAAGACTTTATAAGTTATTATGACAATGATGATGGCAGTGAACATGATGACCATGATAAGGTTGATTTTTACAGTTTTTATGATAGTGATGGCATGTATGCTAATGATCAAACTTTTAACAATGAAGATAAGCTTGAGGTTAATGCTAATGTTCCTACTGAGGTAGCTGCTTCTCAAATGGGTTCAAGGAAAGTAGGTAAAAAACCTATCATTGAGCACCCACCTGAGGTCTTTCATATAAGTGATAGCAGTGATAATGTGGGAAGTGATGGTAGGGGAAGTGGCCTAGAATATGATGTAGAGTGGAATCGTGGTGTTAGAGATTTGTTGAAGATAGTAGTGATAGTTGGGATGGTAAAGATGATGCTGATGTTAATGAACCATGCAATGGGTGCTGGTGTAATGAACTTAGATTATAAGAGTGAGGAATTGCACAGTCTTGTGGAATCATCATTTAATGATGAGCTTGGGTATGATAATGATGATAAGTCTGAAGATGATAACATGACACATGTGGGAGATGAAAGGGAATAGAAAAAAGAGCAAGTGAGGAAGTTCCCTGTGTTTAAGCCAGTGGCTAAGGTTGAGCATATTTATTTTGAGAAAGATATGTTGTTTACTACACCTAAGCAATTCAAGAAAGCTATAACAGATTATGTAGTTCATGGTGGATGGGGGATCAGATTTGTTAAAAATGATCTACAAAGGGTAAGAGTTGTCTGCCAAGAAGGGTGCAAGTTTTTTGCCTATCTAACAAAGGTGCCAAGGGAAAGGATCTACCAACTAAGGACATTGACATTAGAACACACCTGCTCTAGAAGTTATAAGAATTCTAGGTGTACTTCATCATACATTGGGAAGAAGTTGATGAAGAAGGTGAAAAGACAGCCTAATATCAAGCTGAGAGACATCCAAGAGGTTGTCCATGACAAGTATACCATAAACATAAGTGCAGGAAAAGCAAGTAGGCCTAGGGATAAGGCTCGAGAATATGTTGATGGAGCTTATACAAAACAAGACAACCAGCTGTGGGAGTACTGTGAGGAATTAAAGAGGGCTAGTCCTGGTAGTACCATACTTATGAAGGTACATACCTTCCACAATGGTGATTTAGCAGCTGAGATGGATTTGGTGTGTAGGGTGCCTTATTTTGAGTGGCATACATATATTTGGAGGGCTGCAAGAAGGGGTTTTTGGTTGGATGCAGGCCATTCATTAGTTTGGATGCCTACCATTTGAAGAACAAGTCAAAGGGGTAATCGATTACTGTAATATGCAAAGATCCTAATGAGGAGTATTTCCCACTTGCATATGCAGTGGTAGAGGCTGAAACCAACGACTCTTGGACTTGGTTCATCAATCTGTTACTTGCAGACATAGGTCAGAATAGGAGATGAGTGTTTATGTCAGACCAGTAGAAGGTGTGTAGTTTATTCTCTATTTGGTTGTTTTTTTCTTCATTTACTCATTATATCTATCTCTAAGACATATTTTCCTTTGATACTATTTGTGACAAGGGTTGGTGCAAACTTTCATTGATAACTGGCCACAATATGAACATAGGATTTGCTATAGACACCTCTACAACAACTTCAGGAAGAACCATCCTAGTGTTCTAATCAAAGAACTGTTTTGGAGGGCAGCCAAGGCAACTTATAAAGAAGAGTTGGTTAGGGTGATGGATGAGCTGAAGGGTATTAATGCTGATGCACATAGTTGGTTGGATGCTCATTCAACAACAAAATGGGCTAGACACATGTTTAGTGAGGATGCCTTGACTGACACTATAGTAAACAATATGTGTGAGAGTTTCAATAGTAGGATTCTTAAATTCAGGTCTAAGCCTATAATTAGCATGGTATGAGTCTTTGTGATCACCTATAGTTAATTAGGTTCATTGTTTGGTACTGTTTTTAGTAGGTGTTGTAATTAATATCTAGTGTTTTATTGTACTTGTGTGTGCTTGCAACTTAAGTGTATCAGGCTATATCTCATGACTAGGTTTCAAGAGAACAGAGAGAAGATTCTGAGAGTGGAGTCAGATATTTGTGCCAAGGTTTTGAAGAGGTTGCATAAGGAAAAACTGGCAGCCAGTAGGTGGTTAGCTTGTTGGGTAGGGCAGACCCAGTTTGAAGTAAAAAATGGTCTGCAAAGTTTCACTGTTGACTTAGCCAGAGCACACTGCAATTGTAGGAAGTGGGATATAAGTGGCATACCCTGTGCTCATGCATTCACCTACATATTTTTTAACAAAAAAGATGCTAAGAAATATGTTCACCTATGTTACCATGTGTCTACATACAAGGCCTGCTATGAACCAATCATATCACCAATCAATGGATAGAATATGTGGAGACCTAGTTGTGTGACCCCAGTTCAGCCTCCCATCAAAAGAAGACCACCTGGCAGACCTAAGAAGAAGAGAGAAAGGAAACCTAATGAGCCAATAAATAGGAGAGCTAGCATCTCTAAGCAATGCAAGGTCTGTGGTAAGTTAGGGCATAATAGAAGATGTTGTAAGGGTGAGATTGGAGGGAGCTCCTCACTGCCAAGCACCACAAACAGAACCAGTACATCTAATAAGGTAATATATGGACATGTGTGTGAAATAGTTGCTTTTCAATATTCAATATTAATGTATGTGAATTTCTTGTTTGTAGGCCAGCATGCATAGTTTTAACTCCAGTCTAAATGCACCACCTTAGTCCAGCAAGCATAGCCCAACCACTTAAAGTGCACCATACCAGTCCAACAAGCCCAACTTCAGGCCAGGTGCACCATCTTAGGCCAAGACAAGCTCAGCCACTCAATTTGCACCATCTCAGACCAGGATACACCAATCCAGTCCAAATGTAACACCTTATGCCAGGACAAGCTCATCCAATCCATTTCAGGCCAGCAAAACAGCATTCATCCACTCATATACACAACAGCACAACTACACTCCAATTGCACCACACCAGTCAGGCAGCACCATATAGAATCTAGGTGCACATCAAAACTCTAGCAGCAGCAACCCAAATCCAAGGCAAAAAAAGACAAGGGTGGTCACATCAGAGACTCTAAAGGCTTCTAAGAATGCATCCAGATATATGGAAGCAATCAGACATGGTGGGAGTCAATCATCTGTGAATGGTCCAAGGAAATGAAGAGAGCACAAGTTCATTTTTCCTTTGCTTGTTTTGTGTATTTATGGTGATAGGGTTAATTATGGAATAATGCCCTTTGTTTTGTAGAAAGTGATGGTAATGGTGATAGGGTTAAGTATAGAAGTGATGGTAATGGTGATAGGGTTAACCATGGAACAATCCCATTTGTTTTGTAGAAAGTAATGGTAATGGTGATAGAGTTAACTATGGAACAATGCCCTTTGTTTTGTAGAAAGTGATAACATTATATATGTTTAATCAATGCAGCAGAATTTTTATTTGAAGAAATTTGCAGCATAAATTTTATTTGATGTAGCAGCATTTTTTCAATGCAGTAGATTTTATTTGTATTATTGAGTTTTATTTAATGCAACAAATTTTATTTGTATTACTGAGTTTTATTTAATGCAGCAATCTATATGCTGTTGTATTTATTTACAGCAGAAATTTAATGCAACCGAAATTTTAGCAACTGTTTTATTTAATGTAATAGAAATTTTTAGCAGCAAGTAGCAGGCAAAATTGAGCACATGCTCTTGTATTTATCTTTATATGAACATGATTGATGCAGCTAGTATCAATTATCATGTGAAATTGAGAACTGTGGTTTTGTTTTACTATTTTCTTCTTGTATTTAATCTGGAATTAGGTAGTTTAGGCTAAGAGTGAGGAGATTTTTTGTTTTGGAACAGGCTATTATCACATTAGGTTGAGATGGAATTTTTCAAAGCTGATTCACTGATTGTATTCTTTTATCTTTTGATTTAATGGTTCCATACTCGCCATTTGATAGCCGAATAAACTTGGTCAAGGAATTGTTTAGCAAAGTAGAAAATATAGAGTGACTAATTATCAACTTAAGCATCCTAGTATTTTAGTAACATGATGGGGTTATGGCTATTTGGTTGACAATCCATGAGGTTATTTTGACCACCTCCCTTACATAGTCAAACAAAATCTTTTTTGGAATAATTCTAATAGATTCTAAAACAAAATTAAAAGTAAAACATTATAGGGAAACTTTCTTCTTTTTTATTTTTCATTTATAATTTGTACAGCTACAGAAAATCTTTTATTCTATGGTAGAAATCCATTCTAAACTTCACAGCAAGTAGAGCCTAGAGAAAAAGAAAAAGAAAAAAAAAAAAGAAAAAGAAAGACAAATTATATGTTTCACTTCAGCACAAGTGGTCTCTCTTTAACTTTTTGTTCCTTCAGCATTGATCCTGCAGGGGTTCTTGAGAACTGGTCTCCCAAAGTTCACATAGGCAGCTGGAATGGACTGACATGTTCAGATGATCAAACACACAAACAGATAGACAATATTATTAAAAATATTTAATGTTTTGTTTTTGGGAGACAAACCTATGGAAAGGGAACATAGATACACACATTCCAACAGCCCCACATTGATGAATACAAAACAAATGTTAAGCACACAAAAATTCGAAATCATTCAAAGTGGCAAAAATGTTACAAAGGAGAGAATGGATCATTATTAATATTTTACCATTGAAAAACACAGTTAGAAAACATTGACCAACTAAAACACAAAGAGAACTTCACACTGCTAGTCCAGTCATCAAGGAACAGGGGTATTCATTTCATTCCAGGAATGGTACCAAAAAAAAAAAAAAACCAGCAGGTGTTTCCATGCTAACTACCTAACCAAAAAAATTACACACTGCCAGCCTTATGCATTAGCAATTACAAGATATTGAAACTCCCCCATCTACGTAAGATGCTAATCAAATATACACTTCTACCACCCACCTAACCAAACATAAACACTTCCACACTTCCCACTTGTTGCCTAACCAAACTTCCACTACCTGTCTAACTACCAATACAATTAAAGAGACAAATCTCACATATCACCAATAAGAATGCCAAAGCCACAGTGTAAAACTTCTCTCTTTTGTAGCATCTTGCAACCTTGGCCTCTAGTTTGATAATCTATTGCCTTTGCTCTAGGATAAGCACATTACCACATTCACATATCTCATCATCACGCCATTGGAAGAATTTACACTTTCGCCCAACCTGAAATGCAAACCAAGCACTTAATAATGAAACACAAGAATATTGAAAAATAAACTTCCACCACCAAAGAAGAATTTAAACAAAAAAACTGAACCCCAGTAAAAAAAAATACTCAAATTGAAATACCCAGTAGTTTGGACAGCCATAAAACCTTCTATCAGGGATGTCTGCTGTCCACGAAACGACTAACACNAGAGAGAGAGAGAGAGAGAGAGAGAGAGAGAGAGTTGGAGAGAAATAATACCTTCGCAGCTCAGCACAAACACTCTGAAGCTATCTGTGATTATGCTTGCCGATTTGTGATTTTTTGAGCTTGCCGATTTGGGGGTTTTTTGTGCAAATCCATGGTCTTGTGATGAGCAACAGGTAAGGTAAGAGATTAGGGATTGCACAAATCTATGGGTCTTGCCATCATGTGTGTTCAGGTGTGAATGATGTCATTTTGGGTTTTATTTGGGTTAGGGATGGTTACGTTCTGATAAAAAAAAAAAAAGGAGGGTCACATGAGGGCACATGACTACTAAGGGCGGGGAGTAACTAACAGTGCCAAGGCAGGTTACTGTAGACATTATTTTATTATTTTTTATCAATGCCGTTTGCCACGTTAGCAATATCTGTTTATGATGTAACGGCAGAGACTAAAATGGAACCCGTTTGTCAGGATAGGGATTAAAAATGGTAAAAATAAAACTTAGGGACTAAAACGGGAATAGCCTGATTATTATTAGTCCTGCTGTTATGCCTTATTATTATTATTATTATTATTTTATTATTATTATTATATTATTATTATTATTATCATCAACTAAATAGTAAATAGTAAATACATCAATGGCCTAATATTACTAATTAGCTCACACTTTAACTAAAGCTTAAGATATTAAGTGAATTTTTTATTTCTAACTTTAAATGTCTTTTACAAATTATAGGGATTTAACTTAACATATATAAATATATCAAATTAGCGGTAATCTCGAAACGGTACACCAATATTAACCGGTACCAAAATATTTCGTTTTCATGACCAAAATGAAATGCCATCCGAAACGGTATTAACTTCATTGCCTTGTAAGCAAGACTAAAGCCATGACCAACGAACCAAGTGCTATTCTTGGGAGCTAATATGCAATATTATTAAATTTATAATAAATTTACATGATTTATAGTTTCTAAACTTCTATGTCATTTTCTCAAGATTTTAAATATTACTAAATTAACTTTTATTTAAGAATAATACCTGCAATTTATGAATTTATTTTAAAGTCGTTTTTAGTTAATTGAAATGATTTTTCTCTCAAAAGGATTATTATAAAATTTTTTTTATGCTTATTTATGTTGTACTATTTTTTATTAACCTTATAATGTACTATTTTATGTATTTGTTTCAATTTTAAGATATTTTTAGTAACTTTGCTAATATTTCATATTTAATATATTTATTTATATTTAAACAATTATTAAATTAATTATGATGCCATCACGGTTCAACCTTGGTTCAACCTTAAAATCTTGAACCTCTCCTTTTACAGTTTAATGAACGGTCCGGGTTTCAAAACCTGTTTGTCTGATTCATTAAATCCAATTTTCTAACCCATTTTCTACAAATTCATTGTTTTGAGCTTTTGGACCTAAGTCCATTCACCTTTTGGGTTAGGGATTCAAATCTGCTCCTTACAATAATCAAGCCTTACTCCTATAATTACGGAGTCAACTTTAGATCCTTAACAAATAATCAGAGTTGGCCCTATAATTTTTTTTTTCCAATATCTACAAATTCATAATTTATACTACTTCCTACTTAAAATGCCTATTTATACTACTACTACTATAATGTTATTTTAGATATTTCTCTATCTCTTTTTGTTCTCTCAACTTGAACAACTCATTAAAAGCCAACTCACTTTGCTAAATTAGTCCCCTCTATAGCTTGAAATGAATGTAAAACTCACTCAAAGAAAGTCCAAATTGAAACTTTAAGTAGGAACTAGGTTTTCAAAAATTCTATGTCCTTTTCAAATTTCCGCTTTATTTTTCTACCTTTATATAGTCTGTTTTCCTTTCAATTTTTCATAATAAAAAAGAACGATTAAAGACCTTTCATATTTGGTTGCATGATTTGTAAGAGGTAAAGCTACTTGTTGGGCTAGGGGCCCTAAATGCTGAAAGTTTTGCCAATTGCAGCCTATTGCTCCAACAGAAGCGACCACATATTCTTTGATCTAGTCCATCCTATAGAGGCAGCTAATCGCATCTTTGTGGATCATGTATTTGATGGTTCTTTGCAGTACACATTTCCAGTGAATATGAAGCAGCTAGTAGCTATTTAGCTCACCAATTAAGACAGTCCCTATATTTGTAAGATGTTACCTTCTAATTATTGTGCCTTTTTGGAGGGTTTCAAGTTTCAACATTAAATAGCAATACAAAAAATCTTCTTATGGTTAGGATTAGTGGCGATTGGCTTTGAAGGAAGTGACTTATATGGTTGTTCTTTTACACAATTTATTTTTAAATCAAATAAACCAATACAAATAAGCTCTTCCAAACTAACACAAGAAAGTGTTTTTTTTTTTGCATGGTTTCCTCCGGTTATAGTTACAAAAGAAAATTTAAACAAATTGATAATATACCTTGTTATGTAGTTCACATGTTTAAGATTTTTCTGTTCGTGTTATACACAAACGAACTTAATGGAGGAAGTCGGTTTTAGTTAGCTCAATTAGTAAACTTTTTTGTCATCGAATAAGAAATATGGTATTCAATGCTTACATTAAAAATCAATTAGTGTCTTAGCTTGATAATAAAGAACAATTATCATGGAACGAATATCATAGAGTAAAATTCTATTGTATCTAAAAAATTTTAATGGAAGAAAATAACCATTCAAATCAGTATTGGGTACTCACGATAGAACGCATCACAAGGCTGTTTTCTAATTCTTTATTGATTATTTTTCAATAAAGAATAAGCGTAAATGCACTTTTAGTCCCTATATTTTGATTTTTTTCCATTTTGATTCCTACATTTTATTTTTACCACTTTTAGTCCATAAACTAATTAACGCGTGACATTTAAATCCTTTCCGTTACCCAACTAACGAGGAAAGCTAAAGTGCTGACGGAGAAATAAAATAATGATATTTTTTTACACATGGCCCCAACCCAGTCACGTGTATGTCACATGAGGCACCTCTCTCTCTCTCTCTCTCTCTCTCTCTCTCTCTCTCTCTCTCTCTCTCTCTGTGTGTTATGAATGCCATTTGAATCTCAGATGTTGGGTTTTGAGAATTTGGGAATTTTGAGATGTTGTGTTTTGTTATTGCTCTAGAATTTCAATCTCTCTCTATTTATCTCTCTCGTTGTGCCTCACTCTCTCTCTTCCTCTCTCCCTTTATAGCTTTTGTAGTGGACATAATATTGACTGTGATAGTGGAATATTTTTGGGATTTGCATTGTTTGGCTGTTGTGTGTTGCTTTTGGTATTTGCAACTCTGTTTGTTTTACTTTTGTTTATCAGGGACCACAATACTGACTGTATTTTTGTTGGCATTTGTGGTTGTTTGTCTGTATTGTGTGTCACTATTGTTTATCAGGGACCACTATATTGACCTTGATATCTTTGTGTTGTTATTTGCATTGATCGTCTGTATTGTGTCTTGCTTTTCAAGAAGTGGCTGGGTCCATGTGAATGGGTTGTCGGTATTGTATGCTTTTTTATTTGTTTATTAACCTAACAAAGTATTATTAATTTCAAAAAGTGGATATCTTTTTTCATTCTGTTTTCTGCCCGTAACTTGCATGCAGGATGGATGAGCTTTTTACTCTGTATGTCCACCATGGTGGGCGTTTCATGTGGGACCCTCAAGTGTATGTGGGAGGCACAATTGATATAGTGGATAATACATACCAACACAAATTATGGCATTTTTCCACTAATACATACCAACACATGCCAACACCAAAATTCAGGCATTTTTCCACTAATACCTACCCACCTAATGACCCATTCCTCCCCCCTCCCCCCCCCCACCTATTTAGCCAACCAAAAGAAGCATCAAACAGAGTAGCATCCCACTTATCACCAGAGACAGTCCCAGGCAAATGAGTAGCCTCTTCTCTCTCTTCCTGTAGCCTACAATGGCAGCTTCAAGGGTCAAAATCCGTTGCCTCTGCTTCGGAATCAGCATCTTGTCACGCTCGCAGATTTCATCATCACGCCACTGAAAAAATTTACACTTGCGTCCAACCTGACACCCAAGGGCCAGATAAAACCCATTATATCTTCAACCAAAATCATGAAAAACAAGAACAAATAGTATTAGCAAATACTACCTTACCAGCAAATACTACCTTATTTGCAAAACTCCTTAACAAATAGTATTAGCAAATAGTATTAGCACAATATTCCAACACTTGTATTAGCAAAATACAAGAAAACCAAATTTATATGGTCAGCAACAAGCTGAGAAAACCAAATTTTAATTTTTTTTAATTTTTTATTCAGTTAAGAAAAGAAATTTTGGGTTCCCAAGACAGATTAGCAAAAAAATGAAGAAGGAAAAAAATTTGTTATTTACTTTTTTTCTACGAATTAGCAAAAGAATTTGGTTGTCAAATATTATGAAGCTGTGTTAGTTTAAGATCAAAATGACGGTCTTAGAACTAAGAGAAATAACCCAGAAACCCAGAAAAACCCAGAAACTATATAGAAATTTGGAAATTTAAAAACCTAGAAACTATATAGAAATTTAAAAACATTACACGAAACAACCTTACCCAGAACAAATTTTAAAACCCAGAAACTATATAGAAATTTAAAAAGGTTACACGAAACGACCTTACCCAAAATAAATTTTAAAACCCAGAAACTATATAGAAATTTAAAAACATTACATAAAACGACCTTACCCAAAAAAAATATTAAAACCCAGAAAAAAATTTTAAAACCCAGACAAAATCACTACCTTACCCAGTAATTTGGACACCCGTAGAACCTTCTTCCAGGGTTGTTAGGTGTCCACGAAACGACCAAAACAGGTTTTTCCAAGCAGAAGCATTGGGTTGGGCCCCTTTTCCTTAAGCTTCCACTTGACGACATCGAGCTTGAATCCATGGAAAGCAGTTGATTTGAAGATGGTTTTCTGCTGTGCGGTGAGCGAGAAGCAATTGATTTGAAGATGTATGGATTAATTCATGACTGGTGAGGGACTTCAATCTGTGTTGTGACTGATGAGTGAGGAGCTGAGGAAATTTGGGGGTTAGGGATTTCTATTTGGTATTGGCGTGATTTGGGATTTTATTTGGGTTAGGGAGGGTCACGTGAGGGACACGTAACTACTAAGGGAGGGGAATAACTAACAGTGCCAAGGTAGGATACTGTAGATATTATTTTATTATTTTTTATCAATGTCGTTTGCCACGTCAGCAATATCCGTTTATGATGTAACGGCAGACATTAAAATGGAACCCGTTTTTCAGGATATGGACTAAAAACGGTAAAAATAAAACTTAGGAATTAAAACGAGAATAACCTGAAAATATAGAGACTAAAATGTACTTTTCACCTAATAATAATAATAAAAAAATTAATGTATTTTTTTTACCTGCCGTTGGAAACTTCTAGATTTTAAAAAGATTTTAATTAAAAAAAATACAAGTTTTTACAACTTTGAATTATCAAGTTCACGTGGGTTAGTGTCCTATCAAAGGCACACTGCCCAAACCTCAAGTTTAATGGCTGAAAAGGAAAAAGTATCTCTTATGCCCGAATAAACGGATCCATCATTTGCACGGGCCCCCTTTGGACGGACCTGATGTGGATGGGCCGGATATGGACGGGGTGAAGAATGATGGGCTGGTTATCCATGGGCCTGCTGAGCCTCTAATGAGGGATATTTTGGCCCTAGAAGGAGGGCCCAAATAGAGTCCTTGCGCTAGTAGGACTCCGGAAATCTTGTATACTTGGTAAAAATCTTCCGCGTAAGGAGGAGACTTATTCATCACGTTTAGGATTCTACAAGAAGAGTCCTATAAGGAAAAGACTTCCGCGTCAAGGAAGGGATGTCAACCCAAGCCACTATAAAAGCCCCAATACCCTCATAAGCCAAGGTACGCATAATTAACCCTCTCTAGCACTCTAGAGTTGTGAGCATACTTTCTAACTTGACCTTCGGAGGGTATTTGGCCGGCACCACACCGGGCTCTCTGTTAGGTCCTCTTTTCTTTGTGCAGGTGTCGTTTCGAGGGTACGAGCATTGTGCAACTCACTGTTGATATTTTCGGCATCATCAGTTGGCGCCGTCTGTGGGAAACGCCTCTAAGTGATTAGCCACATTATCGTTTCCCGGACTAAAGGGTTGCATGGTACTCACTCGCTCAATGGCAACTACTAATGACGTACAAGGAGAGGAACCACCCACGACTGCCCTCGAGAGACAAGTTCAAACTCTCGGTGCCGCCGTGGAGCGTCTCACCAAACGGAACCTCGACTTGGAAGAACAGCTGCGCCAGAAGAATGCAGCACTAAATAACCGACCAGAAGATCAGGAAGGGACTAGCGCTCCAAACAGGAATCAGGAGAGACCTGAGGGCAGCCACGCCCAAGCAGGCCGGAGGGGCAGCACGTGAGCATGCCATCCCTCACGGATGCGACTCCACCACATATAGCCGCCGAGATGCAGGCAATGAGGGAACAAATGGAGGTCATGATGAACGCCCTCAAGGGCGAGTATCCAGTGACCTTGACGATCTGGTCAATCGTACCGATTCACCCTTCACTGCCGCCGTGAACTCCTTCCCCTACCCCACAAGTTTCGCATGCCGAATATAGATAGCTATGACGGGATGAAGGATCCTCTTGATCACCTGGAAACTTTCAAAACCCTGATGCATCTACAGGGGGTACCGGACGAAATTATGTGCAGGGCCTTCCCAACTACACTGAAGGGTTCGCGAGGATTTGGTTCAGTCGGCTGACACCGAACTCAATCAGCACTTTCAAGGAACTAAGCGCTCAGTTCACTTCGCACTTCATAGGGGGACACAGGTACAAGAAGTCTACAGCATGTCTGATGAGCATCAGGCAGAGAGAGGACGAGACGCTAAGATCTTACATAACCCGCTTCAATAAGGAAGCCCTCTCAATTGACGAAGCCGACGACAAGATACTGGTGGCAGCTTTCACGAACGAATTGCGGGAGGGCAAGTTTCTGTTCTCACTATACAAAAACGACCCAAAACCATGTCAGAAGTACTCTACAGGGCCACCAAATACATGAACGCGGAAGACGCGCTGCTTGCGCGGGAAGAAAGGCCCAAGAAGAGAGAACGCCAGGCGGACATGCGCCAGGACCAAGGGCCGAAAAGACAGAGGACAGGGGACAGAAGGGACGACAGACGCTCGAAACCCCGATTGGAAGGTTCACTAGTTTCACTCCCTGAACGCCCCGATTGACCAAGTCTTGATGCAAATCAAAGACGAGGAGAAGCTGACATTCCCGGGAAAACTGAAGAGCGACCCAAGTAAACGGTTAGGGGTGTGCAAAAAACCGACGAACCGAAAAACCGCTTCAAACCGACCGAACCGTTGCAAAAATTCGGTTCGGTTTCGTTTCGGTTCGGTTTCGGTTTTATTAATGATAGGGTAAAATCCAATTTACTCATTTCAAGATGAATGGAAAGAACTCTATAGTTGAGTTACTCTAAAGCCTTGATGATCTTGATATGGGCTTTGGCTATCATATTGGGAGCATCATTAACAACAATTGTGTGCACTATAAACAATTGTTCACATTAGCCAACATCTTTGTTCACATTAGGCTTGTCAAATTATTGATCATCTTATCCCTTTTCTCCCCATTAGATAAAGATTAAACAGCTGTTCCACAAAGGATTTCAATCCTATAACAACAATTCTCCATCAAAGTCTTAACGACTTTAAATTTCTATTAAACTCCATCTTTTATAATCAGTCCAGTGAAGGGTATATGTAGCAAGTTATCAATTCTAGTCCTGTTTGGCTTTTTATTTATTTATTTAATTTTAACATATTAAAAAGAAAAAAATATTTTTTTTTCAAGATTAGATAGGAAAGTACTTAAAAGGAAAAAAAAAAAAGAATGAAAACAGATTGATAATAATCATTTAAAAACAAAAAACAAAACGAATTTTTTTGGACTTTATATATGAAATATGAAAACGCACTTTGAAGCAGAGAATAAGTTCTTAGAACAATATATTTTTGGACTTTATATAAGAATTTTTCTCTGAGTGAAATTGAAGCACCTGATGCAAGTTTTAATTTTTTGGGGTTTTGTGTACTTGCATGTGCACGTGTGGATAAAGTTTTTATAAATCTTTGTTCGATATGAGAACAAATTGGAACACTAGGCATGTTGGATTACTCACTATAATTTTCTTATGTTTTTGATCAATCAGCAATTGATTTAAGGTCCCAAGAAGTCTTTTATTGACACTTCAATGGCATACTCAATGATAACATGCTTGCCATACATATTCCATGCTTACTGCATGCAAGGGGGAAACTATCTCTTAAGCCCGAATAAACGGATCCATCATTTGCACGGGCCCCCTGTGAACGGACCTGATGTGAACGGGCCGGATATGGACGGGGTGAAGAATGGTGGGCTAGTTATCCATGGGCCTGCTGAGCCCCTAATGAAGGATATTTTGACCCATTCTCATAAGAGCCCAAATAGAGTCCTTGCGCTAGTAGGACTCTGGAAATCTTGTATAATTGGTAAAAATCTTCCGCATAAGGAGGAGACTTCTTCATCACGTTTAGGATTCTACAAGAAGAGTCCTATAAGGAAAAGACTTCCGCGCCAAGGAAGGGATGTCAACCTCAAGCCACTATAAAAGCCCCAATACCCTCACAAGCCAAGGTACGCATCATTAACCCTCTCTAGCACTCTAGAGCTGTGAGCATACTTTCTAACTTGACCTTCGGAGGGTATTTGGCCGGC
>NW_027069608.1:549947-574947 GCF_002906115.3 Quercus suber
TGGTAGCGGTCCCTTATTGTATTGAAGTGACCCTCCTTGATGGTCGACGTAAAAGCGTGGACCGTCCACTCTGGGGGCAAGATGAACTCCCTAAGTCCATCAACCCCCACGACGGACCTCACTATTTGTTCTTCGTCATCTGAAACCTCCTGGACTTCAATCATCTCTAGGCCCTCATGTGTTGAGGACGAGGAAGATGACGACGGACTACTCTCGCTCGAGACGTCGTGGTCTTTGGGACCTGACGGGTATATCCCCTCGTAGTCCGCCCCGTCGGGAACGACCGACTGGTTACTTGATGCACTAGACATTTCCTACATATAATTACAAAACCTAAGACTCTGACGGGTTGGAGATAACGACGGACGCATTAAGTGCAAATAAAGGAAAAAAGAAAGGACGGATATAAAATAACTCACCAGAAGCTTGAAGTAGGATGCGACGAGCGACGGATGCTTGAGTGAATGGGTTGTGCTCTGACAGACGTGATGGACTCGCTCTGACAAATCTCTTCCAGCAGCAAGTGGAGAAATGAGAGGCGGAGGACTAATATCTATACTGGGAGTGCACGGAAGACGAAGCGACGCCTCGTTCCAAAACAACAGCCACTGACAGATTGACATTTGGCACAACGCATTAATGCGTCAGCTCCTGACTCAGCATTGTACGGATGAAAATTTACAGACAGGCGTACTGAGTTTTAGATCCGTCACCCCATGGGTCCGTTCATAAGTGCTGACGGACCCATCGGGTGAGGGGGCAACTGAAAGGGGGAAACTATCTCTTAAGCCCGAATAAACGGATCCATCATTTGCACGGGCCCCCTGTGAACGGACCTGATGTGAACGGGCCCGATATGGACGGGGTGAAGAATGGTGGGCTAGTTATCCATGGGCCTGTTGAGCCCCTAATGAAGGATATTTTGACCCATTCTCATAAGAGCCCAAATAGAGTCCTTGCGCTAGTAGGACTCTGGAAATCTTGTATAATTGGTAAAAATCTTCCGCATAAGGAGGAGACTTCTTCATCACGTTTAGGATTCTACAAGAAGAGTCCTATAAGGAAAAGACTTCCGCGCCAAGGAAGGGATGTCAACCTCAAGCCACTATAAAAGCCCCAATACTCTCACAAGCCAAGGTACGCATCATTAACCCTCTCTAGCACTCTAGAGTTGTGAGCATACTTTCTAACTTGACCTTCGGAGGGTATTTGGCCGGCACCACACCGGTGCTCTCTGTTAGGTCCTCTTTTCTCTGCGCAGGTGTCGTTTCGAGGGTACGAGCATTGTGCAACTCACTGTTGATATTTATCGGCATCATCACTGCACTTCCTATCTTGCAAGTGATCTGCTCATCCTTAAACAGAATGAATTGCACCAGATCATGCTACCATTTATGATTAACTGCTCCTTTCTAGGAAATTGTATCACAATCTAAGATTTGGTGGTGATCTTTAAAATACCTTTTTATACATTGGTGTAGATGATTGCCAAACTCTTTCATAATTAACCCCACACACACACTCATCTTGGTACATAAGTTTATGAGCTGAATGCTACTTTTGCTTGGTGGGTCAATAAAATGAGTTTGTTTTATGGACCTTGTTTAATGCTATATTGGAATGACCTTCTACACTCTCCTGTTAAGGCCATTTTTTTGTCCAATTCCATCTCTAGATTGAGACATTTACGTTCCTGCCTATTATTTCAGGCAGTTGTATCCAGGCATCAAATGTATTGACTATTTTTACCAGGGTTAGGAAACATGTTGTCCAGAAAGGGGATACAGTGATTGATGCCACTTGTGGCAATGGTTATGATACTTTAGTAATGGTCAATATGCCACTTATGGCAATGGTTGTATTTATGCAATGGATATTCAGAATGATGCTTTAGAGAATACTTCTTATTTGCTAGAAGAGTTGCTCGATCCAAACGAGGTGCCCTTTCCTCACAGTTCCATTTATTTTTGTAACTGTGTCTGCTAAGGAAAGCAGAAAACTATACAGTTGTTATTTTTGGGATGTCGCCTACTAGCTTCTAAAGTAATCCATTTTCACTTTTAACATATATGGATCTTTAGTTCTAAATTGAACTAATAAGGCTATTGGAAAAGATTTGGTCCAACTAAAGACAATGTATGGGGACCTGATGCACGTCTTGATCTTGGGGTAATTCCTTGTGAAATGAGGCCAGGAACAGCTTGGACTATGAGCTTGATTCCTTGCTGGCTTAAGTGTTGGATTTCTGCAAACAGTGCCCTGCTATACCAATGGAATTCCTTGTATACCTGCTATACCAAAGTGAGATAAGAGGGCAGTCTATCATACCAAGCTTAAAGAGCTTGTTTAAGACCATACAATGCCCTTTTCAGTTTGAAGACATCACCAGGCCTATGAGGATCCCAAATCCTTTGGGCTACTCTACATACGCTTCTTCTTGCAACATCCTATTCAAGAAAGCACTTTTGACATCTATTTGATACAGCTTGAAATTCAAATGACAAACAATGGCCAAAAGTATCCAGATAGACTCAAGTCTAGCTACAAGTGCAAATGTCTCATCAAAGTCAACTCCTTCCACTTGAGTGTATCCTTGTGCAACAAGTCTTAATTTATTTCTAATGATTGTTCCATGCTCATCAGACTTGTTTTTGAAAATCCATTTAGTGCCAATTACATTGACTCCTTCGAGTCTTGGAACCAGTTACCACACATCATTTCGAACAAATTAATGGAGTTCTTCATGCATTGAGTTAATCTAATCAGCATCTTGCAGAGCTTTATCTACTTTCTTAGGTTCCACTTAAGAAAGGTAACATGAGTGTGTAATGACATTTAAAGCTTTAGATCTCAGTCTCATGTTGTCATTTAAACTTCCCAAGATATTTGTGAAAGGATGATTAAGTTTGACCCTAGCAAATGGACCTTTCACCCAAGAAGTTATTGTACTTCCTTTGCCTAGATGGTGTACTCGACTCATCATGTTCCCATGGAGTTTCTCTGAACGGGGTTGTTGGCTCTATAACAACATTATTTAGAATCAATAGTTCTTCATCAGTGGACTTTTCAACATACTCCTTAGGAAGAGTATCTTCTACCTCTATGATCTCTCTTGAACACTTTGAGCCTCTTCAGCATGAGTTTCAACACATTGTTCATCATTTATCACTATATTAGCAAATTTCATCACAATTTTAGTTCTGAGATTATATACTCTATATGCTCTGCTTGATGTAGAATATCCAAGAAAGAACCCTTTATCACTTTTTGCATCAAATTTCTCCAAATTCTCTCGGTCTTGAAGGATGTAACAATCACTGCCAAAAACTCTAAAATATTTCACCACCGGTTTCTTTCATCTCCAAAGTTCATATAAGGGTCTTCTTTGTATCAGGATGGAAGTACACTCTATTCAAGGTATGACATGCAGTGTTTACAGCTTCTCCCCAAAATGATTTTGGCATGCTTTTATTGTTCAGCATGACCCTAGCCATCTCTTAAATTACTCTATTCTTTCTTTTAAGAACCACATTCTGCTGAGGTGTCTTGGGTTCAAAGAATTCTTGCTTTGTCCCTTGATCATTGCAAAAGGATATGGGTTTAGAGTTCTCAAATTCTCTTCCATGATCACTTCTGATCCGAGTAATTAGGATATTCTTCTCTACTTGCAACTTCTTGCATAGATGAATCATTAGTAGCTTCTGACTTATCTTTTAGAAGAACCACCAATGTATATCTTGTAAAATCATCCACCACAACAAGGATGTACTTCATTCCACCTAATCTTTGAACTCTGGCAAGACCTATAAGATCAATATACAACAACTCCAAAGGCCTAGATGTCTAAACTTCACTGATTGATGGATGCTTAGCTTTCACTTGTGTGCCAATCTGACATGGTCCACAGATACTTTAATTTCTCTATCTTTTCAAACTTTGGTAGCTTGAGAACTGCCTCACGCTTGGAGATTTTTTCTATTTGCTTGTGCCTAGCATGTCCTAGCCGTTGATGCCACAAATCAACTTGATTAATTTTTTCACTATAACACTTATGATTTATGCTTGGTGTTATACTGTAACAATTATCACTGTTCTTATTCCAACACATATGTAGTCACCTCCATCATCCTATATCTTTCATACTTAGTGAACGACACATTCAACCCATTGTCATAGATTTGATTGATACTTACCAGGTTTGCCTTCAACCCATCCACGAACCACACATCTTCAAACACAAGCAGCCCTAGAATGTCTATTGTTCGAATACCTCAGATGACTAACTTGCTTCCATCTCCAAAGGTGATAGTACCAATCTTTCCTTTAAAAAGAGTCTTGAACAAGGTTTTATTACCTGTCATGTGCCTAGAACAACCACTATCCAAATACCAAAGACAAGTATCACATGCCTTTAAGATAGTTAAAGCAGTATAACAAACATAATTATTGCAAGTAGTAGTTATACGTAAATATTCAAGGATAGGATTAGCACATTTAAAAAGCCATATAGCCCAAGAAGAAATAGATTCAANTACAAGTTACATGAATGAACGGAGTGGTTTACGACGGACCATACCAGATGAGTTTAAAATGCCCCAAACTGTGTCGACGGGCATGAAGTCCGTCTCCCCTGGATGACTCATCCAGTCGTCTCCTTCCATAAAAAAGTAACGACTCTTCCAATCCCTATTTGAGTCCGGGGTCTCATAGATGACTTTCAGAACGGGACTCCTAGGGACGAAGCTGTACATACCCCTTGACTTATCTATTTCGTCTGGACGGTAGCAATGGAGGAACTCTCTTATTGTAAGCCTCCTTGCTCCGTCCGACATAACTCCGTACAGGACCTCCATGGCGATAAAAACTCTCCAGCCGTTGGGGGACACCTGGCTGACGGATATGCCTAGGTAGCTTAAGAGTTCGCTGTGTAGTGAACTCAATGGGAACCTCAACCCAGCCTTTAGCACCTGCTCGTACACGCCCACTCCGTCCACTCCTTCGTAATAACATTTCTCTGACACGTAAGGTAGACGGAGTGGGATATGGTCAGGAATCTGGTAGTGGTCCCTTATTGTATTGAAATGACCCTCCTTGATGGTCGACGTAAAAGCGTGGACCGTCCACTCTGGGGGCAAGATGAACTCCCTAAGTCCATCAACCCCCACGACGGACCTCACTATTTGTTCTTCGTCATCTGAAACCTCTTGGACTTCAATCATCTCCAGGCCCTCATGTGTTGAGGACGAGGAAGATGACGACGGACTACTCTCGCTCGAGACGTCATGGTCTTTGGGACCTGACGGGTATATCCCCTCGTAGTCCGCCCCGTCGGGAACGACCGACTGGTTACTTGACGCACTAGACATTTCCTACATATAATTACAAAACCTAAGACTCTGACGGGTTGGAGATAACGACGGACGCATTAAGTAAAAATAAAAGAAAAAAGAAAGGACGGATATAAAATAACTCACCAGTAGCTTGAAGTAGGATGCGACGAGCGACGGATGCTTGAGTGAACGGGTTATGCTCTGACAGACGTGACGAACTCGCTCTGACAAATCTCTTCCAGCAGCAAGTGGAGAAATGAGAGGCGGAGGACTAATATTTATACTGAGAGTGCACGGAAGACGAAGCGACGCCTCGTTCCAAAACAACAGCCACTGACAGATTGACATTTGGCACAACGCATTAATGCGTCAGCTCCTGACTCAGCATTGTACGGATGAAAATTTACAGACAGGCGTTCCGAGTTTTAGATCCGTCACCCCATGGGTCCGTTCATAAGTGCTGACGGACCCATCGGGTGAGGGGGCAACTGAAAGGGGGAAAGTATCTCTTAAGCCCGAATAAACGGATCCATCATTTGCACGGGCCCCCTGTGGACGGACCTGGTGTGAACGGGCCGGATATGGACGGGGTGAAGAATGGTGGGCTAGTTATCCATGGGCCTGCTGAGCCCCTAATGAAGGATATTTTGACCCATTCTCATAAGAGCCCAAATAGAGTCCTTGCGCTAGTAGGACTCTGGAAATCTTGTATAATTGGTAAAAATCTTCCGTGTAAGGAGGAGACTTATTCATCACGTTTAGGATTCTACAAGAAGAGTCCTATAAGGAAAAAGACTTCCGCGCCAAGAAAGGGATGTCAACCTCAAGCCACTATAAAAGCCCCAATACCCTCACAAGCCAAGGTACGCATCATTAACCCTCTCTAGCACTCTAGAGCTGTGAGCATACTTTCTAACTTGACCTTCGGAGGGTATTTGGCCGGCACCACACCGGTGCTCTCTGTTAGGTCCTCTTTTCTCTGTGCATGTATCGTTTCGAGGGTACGAGCATTGTGCAACTCACTGTTGATATTTTTCAGCATCATCACTAATCATCATAATCATAATTATATAAGTACTAGAAGCTGCTTGAGCTTCCCGTCTCCTCCTTGCCTCTTCAATGATGGGCAACTGGATGCACTGTCTTTGGCGAGAGACACCCAAGGCTCTGTGCCTTCCACAATGGTGAAAACATTGCTCTGATGCGTTTCAAACACATTGCCAGCTGCATCTTGAATGTGAGTAGCTCCAAAGCTGCCCTTATGCTTCTCCCCCTTCTTAATTACTCCAACACATCCCCTTTTCCTTCAACCGATCACCATGACAACATTTCCTACACCGAATTTGATAAAATGCATTATCTTGCATGTCCCTAGGCCCAACTTGATGGTGTCATCGGCTTTAATAGTGTCATTGGCCCAACATTTCACTTTTGGAGGTCTCACATAGATTTGAGGCCACATGCTATGAGAGAGATGCTGCTGCATATGTGAGATACATAAGATAATTATTAGTTGAGATAGGGGGGGTTCTTTCTTCTTAAAATTCATCGACTAGACCTTGTTGAACTGCCAGAGGAATTACAAAACTGTCTCAGATAATATTCTCTACCCAAACAACTATTACACTGCTAAAAATATTGTTGAGAACCATTACTACTACCAATTTATGTTCAAAACCAAAAATCAATTGAAAGTGAGAAAAGAAGCCCAAAAATACGAAACTCCCAAGACTTCTTTTCTGCAAGTGATCATGAAACCAAGTACATAATACTTTTTTCTCAAAATTAAAGAGAATATCATACAAAATGTGTGCTCAAGTGTACCAACCTCTGCTTCATCATCAGTAATTGATCGGAGGCAAAATTTACCCTCAGTGTCATAAAGGAGAAGGAATTGATACAAAATCTAGAAATGGTGAGAGTTTCAACCATTTAGGCTTTCAAACTCTCTGAACGTGTCATGCATCAAGTGGGCTCATAATTTAGAGTTCATGTCAAATTCCAAAGATTATATCACTCTTTTCAAAATAACGCTATAAACTCTTTAGAACTATTTGTCAAAGAAGCTGGCTAGGAAATTAGTTGAAGTGAGCATGAGCATACCCCATGAGACACGGTTTTATGGGGTACCGGGGATGGTTTAGGAGCCTGCAGTAAAAGCAATTTGAATGACACAAGTGAAACAAAGAGGCATGGCAAAAACATTAAACCAAAGGATTTGGCTTTTGTCTAGTTTTTCGAGGTCTTGGACATGACACATATCTAAAAAGAGATTAAATTCTATAAGGATGGGGTGTAAAACATATGTTTTACACCATCCAATAAGTGATTGCCACATTAGTATTTTACTTAAAATTTATTAAAATTCAATACATCCTACCATATCTAATAACATCTCGATAGATTCCCAATTTGGTTGAATTTATATATGGGTATTAGAATTGATTGAGTGTGATTGTGTTTATTTTTAAATATGTGATAAGATGATGTGGTAAGTTGGAATTAGAGGGATAAAACATGGGTTTTACATCACGTCTTTATAAAATTTAATCTCATCTAAAAATGATCACATGTTAATCTCTTAGCAAAATTGTTAAACCAAAGGATCTATCTAGTGCTTTGGAGCACTAGACAGGACACAAACACAACACATATCCAAAAATGTTTATGTGTCAGTCTCTTGTCTCGTCTAGTGCTCCAGTGCTCCAGTGCACTAAATAGAAGCCTCTCCCTAAACCAAAACACAAAACAATTTGCTCACAAATGCGCAACCCCTCCACCCCCCCAAAGCTACACATTATCTTTGATTATCTACTGCAAAATCAAGTAAAGTAGGATGAAACATTGAGAATGAAGAAGATAAGAAAACGTACCATGATGAGTTGTGTCAAGCTTGAGAGAAAACTCTAAACCTTGGCGAAGTTATAGCCTATATAACTATATATGCATGCAATCCATAGAGCAAAGAGTGTCTTTTTCTCTATCATGCATGTAGGGAGCCAGAAGAAGCCTCAAGATATATTGCACACGCAATATATCTTGACGCTTCTTCTGGCTCCCTACATGCATGATAGAGAAAAAGACACTCTTTGCTCTATGGATCTTTTAGGCTTATTGGAACTTTCCAACTCTGTGACTGCGTTATTACATAAGTGGCGTCAAGGAAAATTGAAAGATGAGGTTTATAAATTATAAGCTCTGCTCAAAAGGTCAGGGTTGGTATAACAGCCTCCCAGGTCCATAGCTTCCTCCAATGCATCATACTTTTTTGGGGAAGGATTTGCTGCGAACTCTTTTGCAGGACTTGCTGCGAACAGAGTTAGGTGGGAAGCCATAAGAGTGACAGCAAGTCATGTGCTACTATGGTCATGTGCATTTTTTTTGTAATAAATAAGTGAAAGGAGATGAGTTTAAGAAAGCGCATGAGCCTCAACCACTCATCTCAAAACTCCTGAAGTGGTTTACACTCTTGATTCTATGCTACTCAGTGATCGGAGTGAGAACATAACAGAAGGATACAAATGTAGATTTCATTCTAAGCTACAGTATCAACATGGTGCTTCTCTGCTATTGATGGCAGTACTTCGCTAAGGTATTATATTTACAGTACAAGAGCACAATTTTAGGCTTGGAGAAAAAATGAGTTAGGTCTTCGTCCTCGCCGTCAGAGAAAATAAGGATAAGAAGCAGACTTTTGTTTTGTAGATACTAAATCAGATTTCAATCAATGTGGTAATTTGGATGATCGCACAATCCAGCAAGTATCCCAAGCTCCCCTGGCTCTCCAAGAGAACCTCTCCAGACCTCTAAATCAAATTATAGAATTACTTAAGTCCCTTTTTTCCATCTTTATTAAGAGGAGAGTTTACTAGTAGAAACGAGATCCAAATAGTTAATACAATCCTTAAAACTGATTCATTAACAATACCAACGCCATTAATAGTATAAAGATTTGAGAATGGCGAAGAAACTGATTTTTAGCAAACTGGAGAATGAATGATGACAGTCCATAGAACCGAAAAAAATTATAGAGATTGACCAAATGTTCCAAGAGACTAGACAAGACTATCCTAATACCAAGCTGTCAAATAAAAATTTCGCATAGCATCTCTCCAGAACTTCTTCAGGTTGTGAAGCCTCAGTGTCCAACTGACAGGAGCAGTTTGCCATTGCAAAATTCTATACAACTGAGATCAATAACAACCTAAAAGCGCAAGAACTGGAAATGCAGAGTAAATTAACAAGACCTGTAGATAAAATTTTCCAACACACAGTAAGCTGATCAAAATAGTCTGATACTTCCCATTGTAGTGCAAAACAAAATTAGGCATAAATATTGCAACTCATAGGACCGTCCAAAAACAAGTACCGCAAAATTCAAATAAAACACACCCCAAGCTAGAGGGGTCAAATTGCAAGAGTAAACTTCACCTAAGTAATCTTCTAAAACTATAATGGAACCACAACAATATTTAAGCAGCGGTAGTCTGTTGGCCTTGAAGCCTCTTCTTTGCCTCTTCAATGATTGACAACTTTATACCCTTGCCCTTGGGGAGAGAGACCCATGGCTTTGTGCCCTTGCCAATGGTGTACACATTTCCAAGACGGGTGGCAAACTCATGACCTGTGGCATCCTGGATGTGAACAGTCTCAAAGGTTCCCTTATGCTTCTCCCTGTTCTTAATGACTCCAACACGGCCTCTGTTCCTTCCACCAGTCACCATGACAACATTACCAACATCAAATTTAATGAAATCGGTGATCTTGCCGGTCTCCAAGTCCAGCTTGATGGTGTCATTAGCCTTAATAATTGGGTCAGGGTAGCGGATAGTTCTCCCATCATAGGTGTTGAGATAGGGGATTCCCTTCTGCCCAAACTGCACAGACCGGACCTTGCAGAGCTTGAACTGCAAGAGGAATTATGAAGATGGTCAAAATAACTTTTCATCCAATCATGACAATGATTTTCTTCTTATAGGAAGTCAAAGGCAAGCCGGGTGGGGCAAGGCGCCAGTAAGGTGCCTCTAAGGCTGCAAGACAAGGTGCATTTACCGACGTGCTTGCCTTTGGAACCTAGACGAACAAGCCAAGAGCCATAAAGCATGAAAAAGGCGCTAAGGTGAGAGTATCAGTTTTTCCCCTAACCTATTATTAGATTATAAATTTACAGAAGCTTGTTGTAAAACCTAATGTTCAATTAATTAACTTACAAAAACTTGTTGTCAAACTTATTGTTAGTTTAATTAATTTATAAAAGCTAGTTATAGAAAAACAATTAATAGAGCTTAAGCAGCGTTAAGCCCATTTTCAAATCAAATCATTAACAATATAGACAGTCACAACTGTGCAATCAAATCAATCTGACTAATAAGACCGTTGAACATAGCTTATTAGTAGGAGTTGCAGATATTGTATCCCATTGTATAAAGAATTCAATGATGACACTTGTTTTAAAAGCAACACCAGGAAGGGAACGCAATGACCCAAGTCCAGCAAGAACAAAGAAGTTATTCGTATTGACCAACCTTTGCCTCTTCATCCCTAATTGAGTGGAGACGGAACCGACCCTTGGTATCATAAAGGAGACGGAAGTTCTCATTTGTTTTGGGAATTGATACAACATCTGAAAAAATGAAAAGAGTTCCAAACTTTCAGAATATTTCTAAAACATCTAGCAAGCCAATACTAAAGAAACCAGAAATCAACATGGCTTTTATAATTGTAGCTAATACAAAACCATTCACAACATTGCAGCAAACTTTGAATAGTGCTATTAGCATTGAAAGAATATCAAACAATAAATAAATAAGACGGAAGTGTGCATACCCATGAAGCCAGCAGGGTAGGTCTTATCAGTCCTAACCTTCGCATCAACCAAAACATGTCGTTGCATCAGAATGGAAATGACCTCACGGTATGTGAGTGCATACTTCAACCTGTTCCTCAGGATGAGAATCAAGGGCAAGCACTCCCTCGATTTGTGGGGCCCAGATGATGGCTTGGGAGCCTGTAAAAAAAGAAAAATAGAAAACATCATAGGAGGAGGTAATGAAAAGAAACAGGAAATGAAGTTCCGAATAGTCTACACGCTAATGATTTCACTTACAAATGCACCCCCAAGTTTGTCAAGCATCCAATGCTTTGGCGCATTAAGCCTCTTCAAATGTTTCTTCAAACCTCTAGCCTGTAATGCAACATAGTAATCAAGAACAAATAAAGGGTCAAAAATGCATCACAGGACATTAATAACCTACAAAGGCATTTCCTCTCTAAAAATTACCTTCTACTATATTCTTCAATAATATGATTAACAAATTAGAAAAATACACACTTTAAACAATACTGAGCATCTCAAAATNAAAAAATAGGAGGAAAAGAGAGCTTATTTTCCACTATTTTCCTTTGCTTATCCTTGTGATAGTGTTCGTGCCTAATACCAATTAACTTCACTCCATTTCAAGTCTATTCACAAGTGTTTAGCATTGGTTCCATCCCTTAACTCATTCATTTAATCAAACAAGTTCCCCCTAGTTACACTCCATCCCTGCCCTCACGCTAAAAGCTTCTACTGCTTACTAAATCAAGCTCTTCCACTTTAGCTTCAAAGTACCAAAAAAATCCAGGTCCTCAAGACCATAAATGGCACTGCCTGTATAAAATCCAAACTGGAAATAGGCTGCCGAAACAGGATGACCCAGTTGTGTAATAAGTAACAATAAAAGCAAGAAACAAAACAAATTTACAAAGCCGTATGAAGACGTGAACCCCCAGAGTAGCGATGGCTTTGATTTCACACATTAGCAGACTGAAAAAATAAATAAATAAATAAAAATAAAATAAAATAAAATAAAAAAATCCAAGCTGCAGTTCAGGACAAGTGTAAATAACAATAATATTTAAAAGCCAAAAAATACAAGGAGGCGGTGGAAAAAGGGGTCTACTAATAAGCATTTATCATTGGGAAGGGACAAAATTCAATCAGCATTAGTTAAAACACCGCATATGTTGTTTAATCATAACTCCAGCCACAACGAAGCCTGACAAAAGCAAAAGTAAGGGGATTTTTAAGAAAATAACAATAAAACCTAAACAATATTATTAATTAGGCAACGTTTCAAACATATTGCATTTCTAACAATTCGACTTCAGAAGAGTCGATTTCACTGTTCACATCTATTTTTTTTATAAAAAAATCGAGTTTTTTGTAGTCATCTTCTACACATAGAAATCGACTTCGGTGGAGTCGTCTTCAATACAAAGAAAACGACTCCAGTGAAGTCGTTTTCCTTGTATTGAAAACGACTCCACTGGAGTCGTTTTCTTTGTCCAAAACCCAGAACTTCGTTCTTCGCTCTTCGTCCAAAAAACCCCAAAACCCAGAACTTCGTTCTTCGTCCAAAACCCCAAAACCCAGAACTTCGTTCTTCGTTCTTCGTCCAAAAAACCCCAAAACCCAGAACTTCGTTCTTCGTCCAAAACCCCAAAACCCAGAACTTGTTCTTCGTTCTTCGTCCAAAAAACCCCAAAACCCAGAACTTCGTTCTTCGGTCTTTGTCCACGCAAACCCCGACGAGCGTGACCGACGAACGACGAACGAGCGCCTGGGTTTCTTGCCGTGACCAACGAACGAGCGCCTGGGTTTCTTGCCGACGAACCCAGGCGCCGATTCTGACCGACGAATCCAGCAACACCGACGAGCAAACGAAGGAACACGCTCGGATTCGGAGAAGAACACGCTCGTCGGCGCCTGGGTTCGTCGGCGCCTGCGTTCGTCGGCAAGAAACCCAGGCGCTCGTTCGTCGGTTCGTTTGCTCGGTTCGCTTGCTGGGTTCTGTGACGGCGCATGGGATCGCTGGGTTCGTCGGTCACGGCAAGTGTTTTTTGGCGCATGCGATCTCTTCTGGGTTCGTCGGAGAAGGGAGTCGTTTTCAGTGGAGTCTTTGTTAGTCTGGACAAAGAAAACGACTCCAGTGGAGTCGTTTTCAGTACAAGGAAAACGACTTCACTGGAGTCGTTTTCTTTGTACTTAACACAACTCCGCTGAAGTCGATTTCTATGTGTAGTAGGTGACTACAAAAAACTCGATTTTTTTATCTAAAAAAATAGATGTGAACAGTGAAATCGACTCCTCTAAAGTCGAATTGTTAGAAATGCAATATGTTTGAAACGTTACCTAATTAATAATATTGTTTAAGTTTTGTTGTTATTTTCTTAAAAATCCCCAGATATAGCCATCATCCTATTTGTCCAATTTGGTGGCATTTTCGTTCGATCCATCAGCTTTTGATCTCATGGTGGCCTTCTAGCAGCTCGGAGGTGACGCGGCCAAAAAATGACAACCAACCAACTCATCACTTTCATTCTTCCTTTCCATGAGGAATGAAGGACTCCAAAAGCAAAGAATCGGGACTGTAAAATATTCGTCCATGTCTTGATTTGATATTTATGTAAAGGTCACTCTAGCAAAACTACCCACAATGGCTAGAATTTCGATATTATAGTACAAAACACTGGAGCTTTTTTTGGAATTGGAGTTGTAACATTTCAGGTCTAAACCGAAGCTTTCCTTGTTTTCTCTATCTTTATCTTTGTCTTTGTTAGCATTTAAAAAAAAAATGATATTCTAATTGACTTGGTGGGAACAATCTTTTTGCTTTGAAGTTGCATACTTTGAAACTTGGATCTCTTAGATTGTAGTTGTGCACACCCAAAGTGTCTTTAATGGGCTTGACCTATACTTGAGCTCATAACTTATTTGTACAGTGGGTTTTGAATTTCCTACTATGGGTAGTTCCTTGCTCGAAGACCCAATTGCACACTCTAGTGATCAAGAACTCCTCCCTTTTTCCTTTCGCAGGTTGTTCTTTTCAGTACTAATGTTATCACTCTTTACTCTCTGTTTTCTCTCTAGAATTACCAACCCCCTCCTTCTCATTCTATCCTCTTATTTATAGCTTGAGATAAGTAGAGGTGCTATAATTACTTCCTGAACTCACTCGTGTGGAGGGCGTCCAATTCCATTAGTTCTAAGTGGATGTTTCGTAGGGAACAGCGGTAATGGCATTAGAACTAGTTCCTGCCTCCAAAAGGCTGTTCGGCAGCGATATTCCTCAAGGCAATACAAGGTTTCCGAGACCTTATACCTTCGAGCAATCACACTCTTGACCAAGTTAAAGTTGATCGGGAGGGGCTCGCTTTTGATGCTTAAGATGAAATGGTCTCATCACTGGTCTTGGGCTCAGATTGTGCATCAAAGTGTGTTCGAATCAATATCACAGGTCCACCGGGGAGAGGGTTAGGTATTGTGCCACAAGGCTAGTGCCCAAGGCCCAATGGGCCTGGGGCCCTGCCCCGTACAAGGGTCAGGGTTATGGTCCGTACCACAAGGCCAGAGCCCAAGGCCCACTGGGCCTGGGGCCCTGCTCTGTACAGCAGTTTAAATTCTTTTCCTAGTTAATCAAAGGCTTTTAGCTTCTCTCCAAGTCACTCACGTTTGGCTACCTTTGCATCATGAAGAGAGACGTTGGTCAGAACCAAGAACGATGCTAGTAGCAGCAAGACCAAAAGCACAAGTGATCTCTTTCTAATCACCTCAGTTTTTCTCTCTTAAGAATGTTTCTCCATCTCTTTGTGAATCGGTTTGGGCAAAAATGTGTAAATTTCACATCTTTTTTTATTATACACCCACTGATGTGAATGCTCTAAAATTGTCTATTGGCATCTCCCTAAATACTAAAAGCATTAGCATAATTGCATAAAAACTCATGACAAAATTCATATCTATTTTTGCATAATAACCTATTTTTTTCTATTTTATATAGTCATTTTTCAAAAACCCACACATCAAATTATCTATTCTACATTTTATTTTGTTTAAATTATAAATTTTAATTTTTGTTTTGTTTATTATTATCTTCATAAAGAGAGAGAGAGAATTTGATGAGATCATGAGAGAACAAAAATTAAAATAATGAAATACAAAACTATAGTTATATTTACTCACTGCAAATTTACACATCTTTTGCTTAATTGATGTGGGTGATGTTGAAGATTAGATGTGTAAAATTGAGCAATTTTTCTATTATACATTATCTTATACAAATGCTCTTGTATTTAGGGGTTGAACGGTGGGGAGGGGAGAATTTCAAGTAATAGTAAGTAATTTTACCCCCCCCCCCTTTTTTTTTAATACCATAAGTCAAACTAAATAAATAAATAAATATTACACTTAGGCTCCATTTGGGAGTAACTCACGTTTGGCTACCTTTGCATCATGAAGAGAGACGTTGGTCAGAACCAAGAACGATGCTAGTAGCAGCAAGACCAAAAGCACAAGTGATCTCTTTCTAATCACCTCAGTTTTTCTCTCTTAAGAATGTTTCTCCATCTCTTTGTGAATCGGTTTGGGCAAAAATGTGTAAATTTCACATCTTTTTTTATTATACACCCACTGATGTGAATGCTCTAAAATTGTCTATTGGCATCTCCCTAAATACTAAAAGCATTAGCATAATTGCATAAAAACTCATGACAAAATTCATATCTATTTTTGCATAATAACCTATTTTTTTCTATTTTATATAGTCATTTTTCAAAAACCCACACATCAAATTATCTATTCTACATTTTATTTTGTTTAAATTATAAATTTTAATTTTTGTTTTGTTTATTATTATCTTCATAAAGAGAGAGAGAGAATTTGATGAGATCATGAGAGAACAAAAATTAAAATAATGAAATACAAAACTATAGTTATATTTACTCACTGCAAATTTACACATCTTTTGCTTAATTGATGTGGGTGATGTTGAAGATTAGATGTGTAAAATTGAGCAATTTTTCTATTATACATTATCTTATACAAATGCTCTTGTATTTAGGGGTTGAACGGTGGGGAGGGGAGAATTTCAAGTAATAGTAAGTAATTTTACCCCCCCCCCCTTTTTTTTTAATACCATAAGTCAAACTAAATAAATAAATAAATATTACACTTAGGCTCCATTTGGGAGTTCATAAGAAAAGGGAATGGAATGATCATAAGGGAATGGAAAGGAATGAAATGTATTTAAGTAAGGGAAATGAATAGAAAAGAATGAAATTAAGTAACCTTGATTGGATGTTTTAAAATAAAGAAATAGAAATGAATGAAAATGAATAGAATGTAAGTAATCTTGTTTGGGAACAATATGAAAGAAATGGAATTGAATCATTTTATAACAATATTACTATTAGACCCATATTTTAAAATAAAGAGTTGAATATACAGGGGTATTTTGGGAGTTTTAGTAAAAAAAATAATTAAATCTAATTTCATTCTCTCCCATTCCTCCGAATTTCGGGAGAATGAAAATTTGAGATTTTAAGAGAATAGAAAGGAATAAGTATTTCCTTCTACATATTCCATTATCTCCTACTTAAACTCCTAAGTAAGGAAATGAGCTTTCTATTCCCTCCATTAAAACTTCCAAATAAGGAAATAGAAGAATATTCTAAAATGATTCTTTTCATTCATTTGCATTCCATTCCCTTCTCTCAAACGAAGTCTTAGTCTCCGTTTGAGAGTTCATAAGAGAATGGAATGGAATAATCATAAGGGAATGGAAATGAATGGAATGTATTTAAGTAAAAGAAAAGAATGGAATGGAATATAATTAAATAACCTTGATTGGATGTTTTAAAATAAAGAAATGAAAAGAAAATGAAAATGAATGAAATGTAAGTAATCTTATTTAGGAGCAACATGAAGGGAATAAAATGGAATCATTTTATGACAATATTACTATTAGACCCTTATTTTAAAATAAAAGGTTGAATATATAGGGGTATTTTGGGAGTTTTAGTAAAAAAATCATTAAATTTAATTTCATTCTCTCCCATTCCTTCCAATTTTGAGGGAAATGAAAATTTGAGGTTTTAAGGGAATAGAGAGGAATGAGTGTTCCCTCCTGCCCATTTCATTCCCTTCCACTTAAATTCCAAAATAAGGAAATGAACTTTCTATTCCCTCCATTAAAACTCCCAAACAAGGGAAATAAAGAATATTCTAAAATTATTCATTTCTATTCCATTCCATTCCCTCCTTCCAAACGAGACCTTAGACCTCTGTCACTTTCTCTTTAACAAATAACCTCAATTTTTTAAAGAAGACTATTTATTATATCAACTGTTTAATAAGGTTGTACAATTTGATGATATATATATATATATATATCCAATAATAACAAAATCTTCCCATTAAAAAAAAAAAAAATCTTATTCTCAAAATTTGAAGGTTAACTATGGATTTTCAACACATTAGTCAAATGTTTTTTTTAAAAAAATATTTTATTCGAAGTCATACTCTCTATTATTTCCTTAATTAAAGTGTTATTTATTTTATTAATTTTACTAATGTTAATTTTGTCTCTCTCTACCTTTTTCGTTCCCTAAAAAATATAATCATGTTAATAAAAGAAATTATTGTTTCTGCTTTTAATTTGTGTAGAGTAGGCCCTTGGTAATTTTTTTTTTTAATCCACGGTGGAAATATATATTCTATCTAATTAACTATTTATGCACTGTTGATTAAAAAACCAAACCAAAAAAAAAAAAAAAAAAGAAGTAAAAACATTTATGGTTCACTCCTCTTACATTCATGTATAACTTGTTTTGTTAATGTTTTAAAATCTCAATGTTATGTTATATATAAGCCTTTGTACATTAATAATCACATATAATAATAGTTTTGATGTAAAATGTGTGTCATAACTTGATAGAATTCAAAGTTTTTACTTTTAAAATCTTTAACTTTGTTTATTCGTTTTTTTTTATTATGTATGATTAATATATATATACACACACATATATATATCTACACACACATACTGTGCAGGCATTCAGTTACTACCATAATTGAATGTTAGAGTCGGATTTAGTTTTTTCTTTTTTGTTAGGCAAATGAGAAAATATCATTAACAAAGGAATCATAGTATACCTCAATACAACTAAAAACACAATAGCTTAAGATAAAACTTATTAAAGGCAATTCACAAAATATATAGAGTTTCATCAAGGCTCTGTTGATAATCAAAGTCTCCCAGGATTTGTGTTATTGAGACTCAACGCAGTGTTTGTTGTGATAACAAAACACATATAATTAACAACCTAAATGTTTTGATGAAATTGATGAGAAAGAGGAAGAGATGTTTNCCTCTACATTCATGTATAACTTGTTTTGTTAATGTTTTAAAATCTCAATGTTATGTTATATATAAGCCTTTGTACATTAATAATACATATAATAATAGTTTTGATGTAAAATGTGTGTCATAACTTGATAGAATTCAAAGTTTTTACTTTTAAAATCTTTAACTTTGTTTATTCGTTTTTTTTATAAAAAAAAAAAAATGCTCCTCTTACATCCACCTTATTCTCAACTTCCCATTAACAATCATAGTATACCTTAATTTTACCCTTTAAGTTGGTCTCATCCAATGCCACATTATCATCCTAATTGAACTTTAGAATGCATGATGAAACACCGACTTAATATTATTCCAAATCCTTTCAGTGAAAGTGCATTGAAAGAAAAAAGACTAGTTTTGCTCTTCAATATGTTCCTACATAAAACACAATTTGTATCACCCGAATCTTGATTGTACAATCATGTGTTTTGTTAGCAACTTGTTTTAAAATTGCAAGTCGACCAAAGAAAGCATGTTTAAGAATAAAACTAGATAACGACATTACCTTCCACCAGCTTACTTTAAGAGCTTTAAGTTTGACGCATGTGGGTGGTGAGATTTTCTTTAATTAAGTTGTGAGAGACCGGTAAATTAGGTGCTATCAAAAAAGAGATTTTTGGGTGCTTTTTCAAGTCACCACTCTTTTGGGATAAGTAGTGTAGAGTCGCCACTTATTTTTTATACTAAAAAAAAGAAAAAAAAAAATTAAATACAACTTTACATGACTGAATTGTTCCATTCTCATTGATTGAATATAAATATAATTGAACTTTAGACCTTATTGATAGATTATATCCCAAAACTTTATTATACATATAACCCATTCATAAAATATTCATAGTAATACAAAGTAATTAATGAAGACTGCCACTTTGTAGATTACTACATCTTAATCATTGAGTACCCGGTTTAATCCTTAAGTTATTTATCATATATTTATGAAATTTAATTTCATAAATATATACTTTAGTAACTATTTACTAAAGTAGTTAGATTTAACATTCTGAATAACAAAACCATTAAACTTATCTCAAGGAAATATTTTATATCTCCGTTAAGAGACTATGAATTCCATCTTGAGAATATATGTTCCATCAACACTAAATGTGGCTGTTCAACATACTGAAATTTTGACCGTTACTTTAGATCTCACTCCTGATATATCAAAGCAACATATACTTCATGATTAGGTCCATTATTCTCTCAGGATTAAGAGTTCATATGAATATAAGTCGTGAGATTTATTATTCAATTGATAGTCATTAAGAGAATAATAAATCTCACAGCGGTTCAGTTCAATATATCTTAACTCTTAAAACATATCAACTAGAAGTCACTTTCATGATCAAGACAAATCATCTTAGATGACATGTTATAGTCTTCGCAGATGAAACACTCAATTTCATCACTGACTACGAACTAAATTTTGAGTTTACAAAGAACTTATGATTTATATCTTCTGTGACTTTTCACATAAATCACACACTATATATCTCATGGACTATATAACAATGTCAAAATATTCATGTTACCATTATTTCAGATAATAATAAAACAACTTTATTAATTGCAATATTAAGTCATACATCATGTCATAAATAATGTAATACATAGCATCATACAATAGTATTTAAGGGCACAAATGCACAAATCCTAACAATCTTCCACTTGTCCTAAAGACTATTGTGCACTAATCTAACTCTCATTCTTTCCAAATGTGACTCAAAAGTCCTTTAAGGCAAGACTTTGGTAAAGGGATCTGCTAGATTATTTACACTTTCAATCTTTGCTACCACCACATCTCCACGAGCAATGATGTCCCGAATGATGTAGTACTTTCTCTCAATGTGCTTTCCTTTCTTGTGATTCCTTGGATCTTTTTATTGTGCAACTGCACCACTATTGTCGCAAAACAATGTGATGGGAACTTGTTCCATTCTCATTACACCAAGGTCAGAGAGGAATTTCTTGAGCCATACAGCTTCCTTTGTTGCTTCACAAGCAGCAACGTACTCAGCTTCCATAGTGGAGTCTGCAATACAAGATTGCTTGACACTCCTCTAAGTTATGGCTCCACCTCCCAAGTTGAAAACACATCCTGATGTGAAATTTTTGAAATCTTAATCCAATTGAAAGTCTGAATTTGTATAGCCAATGTGAATCAAATCCTCACGCCAGTAAACAGGCATATAATCTCTCGTTCTCTGAAGATACTTGAGAATATACTTTACAGCTTGCCAATGTTTTAGTCTTGGATTTGATTGATATCGGCTGACTATGCTAACTGAATAACAAATATCTAGCCTAATACATAGCATGACATATATAAGACTTCCCACTGCAGAAGTATAAGGAACTTGTCTCATCTTATCTACTTCCTCTTGAGTCTTAGGCCTTTGGTTATCAGATAAAGGAACTCTATATCTGAAAGAAAGTAATCATTTCTTGGAGTTTTGCATGCTAAACCATTCTAGAACTTTATCTATATACTCAGCTTGTGATAAGTCTAACATCTTATTCTTGCAATCTCACCAAAGCTTGATCCCTAGAATAAAATTAGCTTCACCCAAGTCCTTCATATCAAATTGGCTTGACAACCAAATCTTTACCGATGACATTACCCCTACATCATTCCCAATGAGTAGAATATCATCAACATAAAGCACTAGGAACATTACTACTTTATCTTGATATCTTTTGTACACACATAGTTCATCTAGATTTTGTTCAAAATCAAATAATTTGATTGCTTGATCAAATATGATATTCCATGACCTAGGTGCTTGCTTAAGTCCATAAATGGACCTTTTCAACTTGTATACCATATGCTCTTGGTTTTTTGCTATGAAACCTTCCGGTTGTATCATATAGATTTCTTCTTCAAGATTGCCATTAAGAAATGCAGTCTTGACATCCATTTGCTAAATCTCATAATCATAATGAGCAGCAATGGATAAAGGGATTTTGATAGATTTAAGCATTGCTACTAGTGAAAAGGTTTTTTCATAATCAATACCTTCCTTTTGTGTATACCTTTTCGCCACTAGACTTACTTTAAAGGTTTCAACTTTTCCATCTATCCCTCTCTTCCTCTTGTAGACCCATTTGCAACCAACAGGTTTAATGCCGTTAGGCGCCTTTACAAGATCCTAAACTTGATTGGAATATATTGAATTTAATTCATATTTCATAGCTAGGACCCAATGATGTGCATCTATATTATTTATTGCTTCTTCATAAGTGTAGGGATCCGATTCAGCCTCTTCTGTGATAGCTTTATAAGTTTCTCCCAAACCTATAAATCATATAGAAGGCTGAACAATTCTCCCACTACGATGTGGCAACTGTGTACTAGTCATCTCATAAGTAGTATCTTGTGGTGTATCCGATACAACCACATCATCCCTAGTTTAATCTATTGATTGTTCATTTACAGGTTCATTCATTTCAGCCAACACAACTCTACTTCTAGGAGTATAATCATTCATATAGTCATTTTTCAAGAATTTGGCATTTGTGCTAATAAACACTTTATTCTCTTTATGACTATAGAATAAACCTCCAATAGTTCCTCTTGGATACCCTACAAAGAATATCACTTCTGTTTTAGACTATAACTTGTCAGACTTTCTTTTTCAACACATGTGCTGGACAACCCCAAATATGGAGATGTCTCATACTAGGCTTACGCCTATTCCACAACTCTATAGGTGTTTTAGGAACAGACTTCGAATGTACTAAATTCAGAAGATACATTGCAGTATTTAAGGCATATCCCCAATTGGAAATTGGTAGAGTCGAATAACCCATCATGGACCTAACCATATCTAAAAGAGTTCTATTCCTTCTTTTCGTTACACCATTTTGTTGTAGAGTTTCAGATGCAGTCAATTGGAATACAATCCCATTTTCAGTTAAATAATCCTTAAAATCACCAAGAAGGTATTCACCACCACAATCAAATTGAATGGCCTTTATGTATTTACCTAATTGATTCTCAACTTCAGCCTTAAACTCTTTGAATTTTTTAAAGGTTTCGGACTTCCGTTTCATTAGGTACACATAACCAAATCTAGAGTAATCATCAGTGAAAGTAATGAAATACTCATAACCACCTCTTGCCTGGATTGACATAGGATCACATACATCTAAATGTACTAGTTCTAGCAAACATTGGTTATTTTACCTTCCAAACAAGATTCATAAACTGAAAAATCATCAAAGTCTAATGGCTCTAAGAGACCATCTTTGATCAGTATTTGAATTCTGTTGAATTAATATGACCCAAACGCAAATGCCAAAGATATGCATCACTAGTAGAAGGAAACTTTCTCTTTAATAATTTTACATGAGTCTCATTATCTAATTCAAAATTATATAATTCATGCTTATCAGGAGTTAAAATATAAAGACCATCAACAATATTGCCAGAACAGATAAATACTTTACATTTCTTTATTACAACATTGTCTTTAAGGATAACACAATATCCATGTTTACTTAAATAAGTTGCAGAAATTAAATTCCTACAAACATAAAGTACATATAGACAGTCTTCCAATATTAAAACCCTAGACTCAAAGCATAAATTAAACACTCCAATAGCTACAACCGGAATCCTGCTCCCATCAGCCAAAGTAAGAAACAATTCTCCTTCTTTAAGCTTTCTGGTCTCCTGGAACCCTTGCAAAGAATTGCAGATATGATTAGTACAACCTGAATCCACACACCAGAAATCTGTGGGATTCTACACTAAACATATTTCAAGGAGGAATAAACTTTTCATACCTTTATTCTTGGCAGTCTTGAATTTTGGACAATTTCTCTTCCAATGTCCTTTCTCACCACAATGGAAACATTTTCCTTTGAGCTTATTTCCTTTGTCAGCAACCCCTAAGACAATTTGTTTACCCTCTTGCTTTGTGAAATCCTTCTTCTTCTTCTTCTTACCCTTACCTTTCGACTTAAGTTGAGAAGTAGAAGCTTTACCTACATTGGCTTCAACATTAGAAGTATTAAGGATGCCTTCTGCTGCTACCAATTCATTCATTAATTCAGATAAAGAGTAAATCTTTTTGTTCATATTATAATCAAGTTTGAATTCCTTGAATGATTCCGGTAGTAACTGGAGTATTATATCCACTTGGGATTCTCCATCAATATCGGCACCCAAAACCTTCAATGTATTCAAATTAGAGATCATTGTAAGACAATGCTCCCTCATTGAACCTCCTTCTAACATTTTGATATTATAAATTTGCCTCATGGTTTATTGCCTTGCAGATCGGCCTTACTCACCAAACATCTCATTCAGACTGAACATTATGTCCGAAGTTAGTTCTACATCCTACATTTAATGCTGTAAAACATTTAAGATAGATGCTAGGATGTAGCACTTGGCCATCTCATTAGATTTCTGCCAACGATCATATCATTGTTTTTCCTCAAGAGGAACATCTAATGAAGGAAAGCTAGGACATGGTTGAGGTAGCACATATTTGTGCTCTTCAGCTGTAAGAACAATGTCCAAATTTCTTTTCTAGTTAACATAATTGGATCCAGTCAGTTTGTTTTAATTAAGAATAGCAACAAGTGGGCTAAAAGATGTCATGTTCAAATTTGAAATTAATAAACATGAATATAATAAGTAAACTGAACATTATCAATTTAGCATATAAACATATAGCATAAAACCTTAATAAAATCATAATACAATATATGCAACGACAACCCAATCTCACATTCAATATCCCTTAGCATAGAGTGAATATAAAATACTATGATTGATTGAGAACTATTCTCATTATTAATGTTATCATGATAACTCTTATCAAACACTAATAATATGTCATTATTCATTTGGCCTTTAAATAATAATAGTAAGAACTCAGCATAGAGGATACTATAATATTTAGTCTAGTGTATACCATTGTCTAGAATCATGTGTAGCCACATTTCATCCCCTTAACAAGTTCATTTTGTAGTACTATGATACAAAACACCCTCCATATGGAATGCAAAGGTCGAGGCTAAGACAAAGTGTCTGATCAAACTATTATAAACCAAGAAATTCAATCCTGTAGTACCATGAAATATATACTCTACGCATGGAATGCTAAGCTCGAAGCAAAGACAAAGTACATATTTCACACTACTAAGAACCGACAATAGAGGTCGTGAGATCCAACCCTTGTATCTCTCTCCCACTAAATGTTTTAAATTAAAGGTTTTTATTTTATAAACATGTGTAAACTGATCAAACACAACCTTGCACTTTATACATATGAAAACAATTAGAAAAAAAAATTCAAAATTCCCTTCAGTGGCATTTTTGCAAGAAACTCACGACTAAGCTCTTCTCGCGAAAATGCTTTCATGCAAAAAGTGAAAACACAAAATTCAAACAAAAACTTTCGCTACTATCTCGCTTCTGTATCGCGACTAAGC
>NW_027069608.1:582447-586977 GCF_002906115.3 Quercus suber
TAATCCCGAATATCATTAAACACCACGGTCATACGTTCAAATTGTTGTTGCATAGCCTGCAACATGATGGATGACTCCTTCCCTCCTCTATTTGATGCTTCGCCCTTCGAAGACATAATTTTGAAACTACAAAAAAATGTTAGAAATAATTCCTCACAACACTCTCTCACGTGTTTACACTAAAATTATGTCACTCACACTCGTGTTTCACTTTTAAATTGGTTTTTTCCCGATATTAGTCTCACTCTCTTGCCTTTTTCCACTCGTAGCTTCTTCTTTTCAGTCCTGCTTAAACTAATAAACTTGATCAAGAAATTCATCTTGTAGTATTTAAACTAATACCAATGGCAAAAAAATATGACAGAAACACTAAATCAAACGAATAGGACAAAAGAAAATAATATTTTGGTCTGTGGGAATTGAACCTACAAACAATTTCTTTTTTCTATTTCTCTTCTGTAGTCTCTTCTTTTTCTTTTTCTTTTTCTTTTTTCACGCTTTTTTTTTTTTGGAAACTTGGTGCACGATTTTAACCTAGTGCACGTCACAAAATAAGAATAAGGAACAAAGAACACAAAAGGAATAAGACATGATGATAACAGGAAACAAAAGATAAAGGGAAAGAAAACTGATTTTAGAACTTGTGCTCTGATACCAAATGATGCGAACCTTAATCAACACGCTTTGAGACCCATAAAAAATATTGAAATACTTGCCCAAGAAAGCTAAAATTCAGATTTTTGATAGAACCTTGACCCAACGCTTATAATCAAAACGCAAACCAAAGGTATAAGTAACAGATCTTGACCTAATGATTATAATTGAATCACGAACCAAAGGTATAAAGTTTGAACGCTACAAGGAAGAATCCCTGATAAGTTCACAGTTTTTGAAGAACCAAAAGAAGAGCAAAGCCTCACATTTTCTGATTTTTATTCAATAATCCTCTCTATTACAATGAGTGCATGCTATTCATAAGACATGATTGAAAATAGAAAATATAAAAAACGTACTAAATAATAAAACCCTAAATAAAATTTGATTTAGTCTGAAATTAGCATATCCAAAATAGGAAAAATAGCTAAAAACGTTCTAAATAATAAAAGCCTAAAATTAAAGTAGATTTGGTCCAAAATTAGATGCTTCAGACTAGGAAAAATATCTATTAACTAATATGGAGCTGGAAAATCAATCAGCCATTAATCCACGCCATAAATCACGCCTAATTAAGCCAGATTAGCCCTTAATAGCTTGGATTAAATTTATTACGCCTTTATCTTCCTTTGGACCAAGCTTGGAATGTCCTGCGTTAGAATTAGCCCAAATCTCTTGAATCAACCCATTAAGTGCTTCTTTGATCTTCTTGGATCTTGTTTTAGTAATAGGCCTAAATGGAACATGCAATGGATCCTTGAATGCTTGTTGATTCTCATCACAACAGCTTAGGGGTGAAGGGATGTCTTATTAGAAGAGGAATAGGAATTGATGATACATGTTTTATTTGTCAAGAGGGAGTAGAAACAGTGATGCATGCTCTTAGGGACTGTTCTTAGGTCAAATCAATATGGAGGCAGTTGGGTGTGCTGCCTTCGAACCAAAATTTTTGGAGAATAGAATTGCAAGATTGGTTGGTTTATAATGGGAATTTGAACCCTAATAGTACTACTGGGATTTTGCCTTGCAAGATGATCTTTCCTTTTACATTATGGAATATATGGAAGAGTAGAAATGGGTGTGTTTTTAAAGGGAAAAACCTGTACCCAAATTTAGCCGAGGAGATTATAAACCAAGGGATGGAGTTTATGTACTGTGCATCATCGCCTAGGGACCTAACTCGCAGCATCATTAAAAGAGTTAGGTGGGAGAAGCCGCAGGCAGGTTGGAAGAAATTAAATACAGATGGAGCTTCTAAGGGTAATCTGGGTTTGGCAGGTTGTGGAGGAGTGGTTAGGGATGAGAATGGAAGGTGGGTTGCTGGGTTTTCAAGGCGTAGAGGGGTGACTACTAGCTTTGAGGTTGAGCTTTAGGGGCTTCGGGAGGGTCTCATTATTTGTAGCAACTTAAACATTCATTCTCTAATTATTGAGCTTGCTGCTAAAACTATTGTGGATGTTTTTCTTAATCCAAACTATCAAAATAATTCTATTTCACCAATTTTGGATGACTGCAGGCAACTGATGCTTTGGTTTCAACAAGTTCAGCTTAGGCATTGTTTTCGCCAAGCCAATCATTGTGCGGATATGTTAGCTAGGATGAGTATTGATCAAGATGCTGAGTTTATTTCCTTTAATTGTCTGCCTGTGGACATTAGAAGTATTTTAGATAAGGATGCTGTTGGTCTATTTGTGAACAGGGCTTGCTTTGTATCTGATGTTCCTGGTTAGTTTTTGAATGAAATCATACTTAAACCAAAAAAAAAAAAGACAGTCAACCAAACTAAGTCACATAAGTCTATTTATGAATGTGTCCTCTTCTTTCAAGAAAAATTCAGATATGTTTTTGTGAATAAAAAAAATTGATTTGATTCATAAAAAATTCAGATCTGTTTGGTATAGGTAAAAAAAAATTATTTTTGGTGAAGAAAAATCAGATCTGTTTTATTAAGTAAAACAAAGTCTTTTGCTTTAAAAATATCAGATCTGTTTTGGAACAAAGTAAAAAATTGATTTTTGGTTTGTATGTAAAAAAAAATCAGATCCGTTTTGTAATAAAAAATTTAGATTTGTATAAAACCTTTAAAAAAATCAGATCTGTCTTTGTGAATAAAAAAAAGAAAAAAAAATCTTTTTTGGAAGAGAACTACACCCATGAAATAAACCTACGCTACTTGCATCAAACAAAACATCACTACTCATAACTTTCTTTTTTCTTTTTCTTTTTCAAAATTTGCTATGTTTAAAACTTTAGATCTGTATTTAAAGAAGATGCAAATAAGTTTTTATGTTAGAAAAAATTCAAATTTGCATCTAAGGAAGATACAAATCTGTTTTTATGCTAGAAAAAATTCAGATATGCATTTAAGGAAGATGCATATCTATTTTTATGTTATAAAAGATTCAAATATGCATCTAAGGAAGATACAGATCAGTTTTTATGTTAGAAAAAATTTATATTTGCATCTAAGGAAGATACAGATCTGTTTTTATGTTAGAAAAAATTCATATCTGTACCTAAGGAAAATACAAATATGTTTTTGTATTAGAAAAAATCTAGATCTGCATCTAAGGAAGATACAGATCAGTTTTTGGTTTTGAAAAAGATATGATGATAAGCAGATTTTTGAAAAAAAAAAAAATAAAGTAAATCATGACAACAAAGACATCAAGAACATGTTTCAACAAAAAGATATTGACAATACATGGTATGAGCATTTAGAAATTAAACTAAAAGAATATTTACACATGCATCATCAAAATAAAAGAAACAGAAGAAAAAAAAAAGTAAAGAGAAACCACCTCTTGCATGGACGTACTCTTCTTATTGAGGGAATATTTTAGAGTTCAAAATAATTTGTTCAATTATATTTGAAACCTAAAATATCTTGCTTACAAAAAAGAAATTCTTAAGGCTAGAGCCTCTAAAACATCTTTAACGAAAGAAAGAAAATAATAGAAAGGAGACTCAGGAAAAGGGGAAATTTGAGAGTGTCAAAAAGTGTGCTCAATTTTGAGATGCAGCCTCTATTTGTAGAGGTTGGGAGGCTCGAAAAAATAGATAAATGATCAGAATATGAACTGGGACGTGTCCTTATCTCTAAAAAATAAAAAATGATGTGTTTTAACCTAATCCAAGTGCCCTCAGGCTAAGGCCCGAGTTTGTGCCAATTGGCTGTTGCCAATTGTCACTTTCCAAGTGTCGTTCGGCACTCCAAAAGTGCTGACCAAGCCCGCTTTCGAGTTTAAGTCTGTTTTGGACTCTTTTTTTGAGATTTTTTGAGCTAGGACTTGCACTTAGACGCATTTTTAATCCATATTCTAAAAATTAAACTCTTTTCTGCATAATTTAGGTCTTTTCAGCAACAATTATCTTATAAATAAATACTCCAAAAAGTCTTGATTATCCTCAATTTTGTAATTATCTAATTATCCCTTTTGATCCCATGCAAGCAAGCCTACTTTTGAAACTAATTAACAACCAATCACAAAATCATTTAATTAATTTTAATTGTTTAGCCAATCAGAATTGATTTAAATTAATAATGTGTGGTTGATTCTACCTAGACACAATGCATGTTGACTGTGCAAACTTGATCATGCGATATCTTCCAATTTGATGGTCCAATCTGGAAACCGGGCATACAGTCATGACTGTTAGAATCTCGAGATCATTTTTATGATATGCATTGAACAAATTAATGAATGTAATGCAATCATGAATTTTGGGTACACAAATGGTCATTCTAGTCATCTTCCTTGAATAAATCATGAGTGCAAAATCAATTGTCTACAGAAGGAAACCTATGTCGAGAATAAGTAGTGAAGGACTTGAAAGCTAAGGTTGAACTTTTCCATTACCATGATCTTTTCCAAA
>NW_027069608.1:587102-596287 GCF_002906115.3 Quercus suber
GGCAAAGGTCAGGTAAAATTCTTGCTAGTTGCTATTGATTATTTCACTAAATGGGTTGAAGCAGAGGCATTGGCGACCATCACCGAAACCAGAATCCAGGGTTTCGTCTGGAAGAATATAATATGCAGGTTCGGGATCCCAAGGACGATCATATCAGACAATGGACGACAATTTGATTGCCAGGGTTTCAGAGACTTCTGCTCAGGCCTAGGCATCAAGAACCAATTCTCGTCACCAGGCCACCCCCAAGCGAATGGATAGACGGAGGTAACGAACCGCACGTTGCTCAGGATCATAAAGGCCAGGCTGGACGATGCGAAAGGTGCCTGGCCAGAAGAACTACCCAACGTCCTGTGGACCTATAGAACCACGGCCAGGACACCAATAGGAGAAACCCCCTTCAGACTTACATACGGCACAGAAGCAGTGATCCCTGTCGAAGTCGGAGTCACCAGTACCCGACGGGAAGCATTCAACGAAGAAGAGAATGACGATTTATTGCGAGTTGATCTAGACTGCCTTGACGAAGTACGAGACGAGGCCCTCAGCAGAATGACGGGATACCAGAAGAAGATGGCAGAATACTACAACAAAATGGTGAAGCTCAGGCGACTCGACATAGGAGACCTTGTCCTGCGCAAAGTAACCCCGGCCACCAAAAATCCAACCCAAGGAAAGCTCGGCCCTACTTGGGAAGGACCATACAAAGTCATTCACTACTCCAGACAAGGCAGCTACCATCTGGAGACCTTAGACGGACAAAGACTCCCAAGACCATGGAACATTGAACATTTGAAGAAATACCATCAGTAGATGTAATGTAAGGACGTATTCATCAATAATACTCAATAAACAGATTATTCAGCCAATATTTGTGTTTATACAGGCTCTCTCAATGGATGTAACAAAAGCCAAAAAATTGGCTAAGTAGTAAGATTCCGCACTGACGGATGTAAACTACTGACGATAAAAAATTACAAAAGCCAAAAAATTGGCTAAGTAGTAAGATTCCGCACTGACGGATGTAAACTACTGACAATAAAAAAATTATATCAGCCAAAAAATTGGCTAAGTAGTAAGATTCCGCACTGACGGATGTAAACTACTAACGATAAAAAATTATATCAGCCAAGAAATTGGCTAAGTAGTAAGATTCCGCACTGACGGATGTAAACTACTGACGATTGTAAAAAAGGCTAAGTAGCAAGAAAACGGCTATGGACGGGAAAAGAGGAAAATTGGAATAAGAAACCTTCACAGCATGTGGACCCAAGCAAAACTCGTCAAACATATAAACAGTCAAGCATATGACAAAGTTAAGTAAGTACGAGGTAAATTCAGTTGAAAAACTCCAAACTGAAAGGGTAATTACCATTGTTTTTACATAAAACCCATAAACACTGGGTTACCAAAATAAAATAAGCAGAAAATTGTTCAAACATTTGGCCCAAAAAACACAATGGGCACCCACAAAAAAAAAAAAAGATGTGGAATTTTCACAACAAAAGTTTTCCCAAGTATCAGGGTCAGGCATTGGTAGCACCGTCATCAGCTGGAGCGTCGTCAACAGGAGCATCCTCTCGGGCAAAAGGCACGATGGCAGAAGATTGGCCAGCCTCGTCAGCTGCCATTTCCTGATCGACCTCCTCCAAGTCTAGCTTCCCCATATCCACCCCAGAAGGATGCTTCAGCAAATACCTCCTCAATAGCTCAAATCCTTTGAAGTACCAGCTGAACAAGACGGTGCTATACTCTTCGGTTGTCTGGAATGCTTCAATTGACCTCGCAGCTATCGTTTTCAGCGATTCCTTGGTACTTATAAGCTGCTCATCTTTCTCTAGCGTCAATTGACGCTCCACCCTCAGCTTGTCATCCACTGTTTTCAACTTCTCCTTCAAGGAAGCGGACTCGCCCATAAAATCAATGAGATTCTTCCGCAGCGTGGAATTCTCCGCTTCCAAGGTCTCCATCCTGGACGTTAAAGATGCTACCTTCGTCTCCTGAGTAAGATATTCAGAAGCTATGTGCATACTCTCACCCAGTACCTGAAGATAAACGTTCATGATCGTCAACAAAAGAAATGATGCAAAGAAGAGAACGAAGAAAGGAATGAACACAAACAAGTTTACCTGCATGAGCTTATGGACGTGTCGAGCCGCCACGTCATTAAATGGGACACCTAACAAAACTTTCAAATCTACAGTAGTCACCACTTCGTGGGCCCTATCCACGGCCAGCCTCTCGTCAGTCCTGAGAGTAGATGGACGAGGAACACTCTTCTCCTTCTCCTTCTCGGATAACCTCGGCCTTTTTGAAGCTGGGGTAACCTCAATCTCCTCGAACGAGGTAGTAGGAGAAGCAGTCCTCGTCGTCGCGACCCCTGACACGACTGGGCTGACAGAGGAAATAGGAAGCGTCGAACTACTCTTCCCGGTGACATGCACGGCCTTTTTTTCCTAAGTTGGACAAAGGCTCGCTCTTCTTGGATCTCATCTTAGCGTACAACTCCTTGTTAAATTTTGTCGTCATCTCTGCAGAGAAGAAAACACTTGTTAAAAAAAAAAAAAAAAAAAAAAAAAACTGCTGCGTAGGATATAAATACCGACGAACTCAATACTTACTCTTCTTCCCCTCAATTTCAATGTTTCGCAGAACAAAGTCCGACGGATCTGGCCCCAGGCAATAGAAGGCGAGTGTCCTGGGATCAACCAAGTCGTCCCAGTTTTCGATCGTCTGCGCGTATTCGATCGCCTTCTGAACTCGACTCTTGTACCTGCTCTTCAATTTGGGTCGTCTCTTAACTACACAAAAAAAGGAGCAAAATATTCAGTGACGATAAGGACATAGAGGAGGAGGATTAGTATATCAAAGAAAATATTGACGCACCTAAAGTCGGGGTTCCCCACCGATGATGCAATCTCGGGAGATCACCCCAAACCTCGTCCGAGGGGGTTTCGAAATCATCCCCAGATACAAAGAAAAACCTGGACTTCCAGTATCTAAAGGACGAGGGTAACTTCTTGACGGTCCTAGTACTCCTCTCCCACGGCACCAGTTCATAGTACCCGTGCTCCTTCGACGCTTTCAAACGATACAAATAATTGAACTCGTCTACCCTAAGCATGTCTCCGTCTAGGGCAGCCAGCCATATGCCCATGCAACTAACCAATATTCTCCACGAATTTGGCATGAGTTGCCCGGGAGCTATACCAAACTGATCCAGTAACTCCATCACGACAGGATGGACGGGAAACCTCAACCTACAGACGAAGGCGGACTCATAGAAGCACACCTCGCCTGAGAAGAAGTGGCAAGCTCGTTCCTCCTCATTGGGCAGACGAACCCTAACTCGGTCTGGGAATTGGAATCTATCACGAAATCTCCTAAGGGTATCATCGTCTAATCCACACCTCTCCTCCAGGGCATGGAAAGCCCTAATCTCACGAGGGACGGAGACAGTCGTATCCCTTTCTACTGGGCCGCCGCAAGACGACAGCCCAGTCTCAAGCTCGCTAGACCTAACTTCTGACATCGTCCTTTCCCTCACTAATTCTTCAAACCACTCAATAGATTGGTGAAGGATTGGCAATAAATCAGCCAACACAACAGCCAAACTATTGCCCTCGTGAATAAAGTTTTCTAGGTGAGGGAAAGTCCCTAAAACCCCCCCTAATCGAGCAAAAAAGAATGAAATTGAAGGACACTCTAACCTAACCTTAAAGCTACTGCACATGGAAAGCTAGGAAACAGGAGGTCTAAAGCGCCCCAAAACCAAAGAAGAAGAAAAACAAAGAAGAAACCAGCAAGGCAAAAATAAAAGATCAGAAATTTACAACAACAAAAGAGATCAAGGGAAACAGAAAGCCAAAGGAAAAAACTTACCTCGGAGAAGACAACTATGGCGCTGCGCAGAAAATCACTGGGGAAGAAAGAAGAAGAACACCAGAGCAATGATGAAAGGGAGTTTTCGAAAAAGTGAAAAGAAAATGATGGGGAAAGGGGAAGTTTAAAAACCAAATGTTGGGAAGCTGAAAAACCAGCGGGAAAACCAAGGAGGCTCATCATATGCAGCCTTAACTCCTCTAACCAAAAGGCGCCACGTGGGCCATAACCCAAAAGGAACCGCTGTAGCACATTAAATGCGGCTCAAAAACCCAACCGCCTGCTGCGCAGAAACCTTTCACCTTCCTTGGTTAACACGACGCGTCATGACGACCATGGAATCCGGGGGCAACTGATGGGACTGACGAAGTAGATCCTGCAAGAGGTAAGGCTGACGACAAGGAAGATCTTTAGTGACGAGAACACACGTTAATGACGAGGATAGCCCCTCCATCATTACCATCAGTAAATGATAAGGGGCGGTTACACATCCAGACGAACAGACCGTTGGGACCAACTTAAAGCCACTTAATAATGCCAGCAGGCGTTACGCAGAGGGAAGTTAAAGCACCATAAATCACCCAACGGACAAAATCTACAACAACATATATAAATCCCTCACATCCCCCCACGAGAGAGGTATGAACATTCTCTTACATTGATGCTGTTTGTTTGTTTTGCTCTCATATAATTCTTCACACTGACTTTAGCATCGGAGACGTTGTGGCAGGCACCACACCGGTGACCATCCTTCAGGAAACGGTCTTTCACAAGGTTTCAGTTCGTCTCTGGTCGCATTCATTGGCTGACGAAGTCACACTTCATCAATAACAATAATGACTAAATTGACTACAAGATGAAAATAACAGGGGCCAAATTAATTGCTACAAAATGTAGGGACTAAATTGATTGTGAACCCAAAATATAGGGACCAAAATAATGTCTTCGCCTATTTTCAAAGCAACTATTGTGTCTAAAGCAAAGACGTTGATATCTCGCACATGGAAAACATTTATCAATTATTAGCGTGAGACTTTTTTTTTAGAGAGTTCCAACTTATGTCGTCTGTTCTTAATGATAACTCTTTATCATTACACTAAGACACCAATCGGTTTTTGGTATAAGCAGGAATTGAACCTCATATTTTTTATTCGCATGAGACTTGAGAGTGAAGAGTATCATATAATCTGCAGTGATTTAAGTTATAGTGTTATATGTGGGTGCAACAGGGGAATACGCCTCGGCCGAGTGGATCGTGGCGAAGAAAAGTGGAGTTGTCACCTAAATTAGATCTAGGAACCATAAATATAGCATCCTTATAGAATGACTGATCTTTACTAGTGCACGTGTCTAGAGGTTAGGAATGCAGATGGTAAGGTGTTAGGCACCCAACCCCACCCAACTCATAAGTTGGCCTCTACTCATTGTGTTCCAAATCCTTGTCCCATCAAAGGGTCCTCTAATATATTATTCTAAACTCACACACATTATGTCACTAACATGTATCTAACCCAAACATGGCATATGTCCCACACTCATCCATAGCGTAAAACCCTACCATTCATCTAGCAATATACATCTAAGGGCAGCAAGTATATCACAAGACAAAAATATCAACAAGGCATTAATCATTAAGTATATTCAATCATTCAAACCTAACATTATGGTATTCATCAATCAAGGAGATCAATCATCATATTCAAAGATGCATGTTCATATTCATATACATAACTTATCTTCACTTACCTCGCTGCACCATAACACCTTAACACCTATGCATTAATGCATGTTCAAGTTCCTATGTATGTGCATGTGATTCATTAAAGACATAAACCTTAATTATCAATTCAACAATCAAAACATGTGAAACATGTTATTCTGCTAACCTTAGACCCAAACATGTAAAAACTAGACTCAACAAGAACTAAACATGTGATAAAAACTAATTAAAACAGACAAAATGGCAAGAATCCTAAATCTGCATTTCTGGGCAAGAGTATGTATGCGCATATATAGGGTATACACGCGCATCCCAACTGTATGCATACGCATACTTCAAGTATGCATACGCATGCATAGAGCATGTGCACGGATACATGCCCAGAAACACAACAATCAAGCAAAACCTAGCATGCTTCTAATAAATTAATCCAACTCTTCATTCAAAACATGGTGAGACACAACAAAGCAAAATCAAATAAATCAAATCATGTTTCTAAGCATTCATAACATATGAATCAAATTAAGAACAAAAAGAACATAAGTTATAAAAGCCTAAATTACGAAAGAGCCACGAAGAGAGACTCGTCTTGCTTATAGAACACAACTTGGTTGATATTTAACTAGTTCTTCAGTGCCTACACAACAAGATCGGATGATAATCAAGGGAATCGAATATATCAATAGTCTATTAGTAATCACAACTCAAAAATAAAAAGATGTTCTTGAAAAACTTTTGAAAAAATCTTTGAAAAACGTTTCTTGGAATGAGATCAATAGCCTCTGCCTTAAGACCACTAGATAGAAGGTTTTTAAGAGCCAAAAACGTGTTTAACGATGTGAGTGCAAAAAGTTCAGAGTTGAGAGTATTCTTGGATGAGTTTTTGGTCAAAAATCAACTTTCTCTAGTTAGGGTTTGAGTTTGGAGGCATAAGGTTATATATATATATATATATATATATATTTTTTTAATAATTGTAAGTTTTACTTTTTTTTTTTTTTTTTTTTTATGAATTAATACGTAATGCATGTCAAATCTTATTTTATTTTTTTTAACGTCAGAATTTGCATAGGGAGGCTGCTTGGTTGGGCCGGGGAGGAGATATTGGTGGGGCCCAATAGTTTCTTCTTGGTCCCATCAGTATCTTCCCCCACCCCCCAAAGAAATTGGTGAGAAATGAGGTGTGAGAAATTGTTTGATGGGAAACTATCCATATACCACACTCTTTTCCCTTTTTTTAACTCAAATTTAAGGGATCCCCCCAAACTATTGACAAATTTTTATATAGGAGTATGTATGTAAATTTATAAAAACTAAATTTTCTATCGTCTCATATTTATTTTTAATCAAACAAAAGAGTTTATCATCCCTCAATTTCCTATTCTCTCAACCAAACACACATGAGAGAAAGTGAAATCTTTTCTATCCTTCACATTTTCATCTCCGAATCAAACAAAGCCCTAGTTTTAGGTCTCATGTCACCCACAACTATTTCTATGATTGCTAAGCATATAATATTCACTAGACAAACACATAAATCTCCAATTGGAATGAATGGGAAATTTTGACCTTAAAAAAGCCTCTAAACATGCTCGTTGGGCGTGAGTCTAGTTTTTATATAAATGACTTGAAATTACTAATGAATCTTGACACACATGGTACTTCTTATTCTCACAAGTTTGGATTCAGTATGAACACAAAAAAACAAAACAAAAAACAGAAAACAAAAAAACAAAAACAAAACAAAAACTTGAAAAGTCTAGATATACCTCAGCTTCAAAGAATTCTGGTAATTCACTTATCTGATCCAATAAACAAGTATTGCCACCATTATTAGTATTTTCTTCTTCATGTTCTTTGTCTCTTGAAGCTTTTGTTCCTAGCCTTCCTACACTTTGTCCTCTTCCTCTACTAACTATAACTGTGTTCCTTTTCTCAAAAATCATTGAGACTACAATCATACAACTCAAAAGCTTGGTAGAATATAAAATCAAAAAGATTTTGTAGAATATATATATATATATATAGGATGATGGTATAGTTTTTATGGAAATGGAATTTTAAAAAGACACAAAAAAAATATAAATCCCGGAATATCTAGCATAAAATATGAAATTTTTTGGAAGCAAATCTAATGGTAGTGATTACTCGCCTTTTCGCATGCGTTATATTTCGGATGATTGTAAAGTTTTTAAGGTCACCATATTTTATAAAGACAAACAAAATGTATATCCTGGAATATCTGACGTAGCATCGGAAATCTTTTGGAAGCAAATCTAATGGTAGTGATTACTTGCCTTTGCGCATGCGTTATGCGTGTGTTTAAAGAATTTATTTTTATTAATACTTTTTTATATAGAAAAAAAATATATATTTATATATATCCATGAATTCCGCATAGAATCCGAAAACTTGTGGAAGCGAATCAAATGGTAGTGATTACTTGTCTTTTCGCATGCATTATATATAGGATGATGATATAGTTTCTAAGGAAACCAAAGTTTATATAAAGATACAAAAAATATAAATCCCGAAATATCAGGCTTAGAATTTGAAATCTTTTGGAAGCAAATTTAATGGTAGTGATTACTTACCATGTTTAATGCATTATGTGTTTGTGCTTAGAGGGAAAAAAAAAAATTTCTCAATAAATTATTTTTAGAGATAGTTTCAACCTATGACGTTCACTCCTGATAATTGCTCTATATCACACCAATTGGTTTTTTTGCATAGGCGGAGAATGAATCTCAAATCTCTTATTCAACTAAAAATGACATTATTAGTTGAGCAAACTTTTTTTTTATTTTCTTAATACATAATACAATATTTTAAAATTGTAAGAACAAATAGTTTATGTGTCCTAATTCTATGGCGTCTACTCTTAATAATTTTTCTTTATCATCAGACCAAGATACCAATTGGTTTTTTGGTATATACAGAGATTGAATCCTAGATCTCTTATTTGACTATAAGAGATTTTACTAGTTGAATTAACTAAAACACACCTTTTTTTTTTCTAAATACATAATACAACATTTTAAACCGTAAGCACAAATAGTTAGGGGATTCTAGCATTTTACTCCTATTTTTAAAAATATTTGGCAATATGCCTCTGTTTCCAAACTATTTTGGTCCATGTTTTGAAACTCGCTTTTCTCAAAATCAAGTTTCAATGAAAAACTTGATTGGTTTAAAATTGAGTTATACCCGATCAAACTTAAAAAAGAAAAAATATATATATATATATATATATAATTTGCATGGAACTCAAGTTCATGGAGCTCAAGTTCCCTTTAAAACGCCACTATAGGTCTATCTAAACGTAGCTATAGGTTTGGGGTGATCAAACTTAAAAATAAATAAATAAATAAATTGCATGGAATTCGAGTTCTTTTTAAAACTCTACTATAGGTCTATCTGAACGCAGCTATAGGTTTGGGATGATCAAACTTAAAATAAAAAAATAAAAAAAAATTGCATGGAATTCGAGTTTATGGAGCTCAAGTTCCATGCAATTTATTTATTTATAAGTTTGATCGCCCCATACTCGATTTTCTACCAATCAAGTTTTTTGATTGAAACT
>NW_027069608.1:598562-602904 GCF_002906115.3 Quercus suber
ATTGCTCTCATGGGTGATACAAGGAACAGAGGAATGCCGAGCTATTCGCAATGATGGTGTGGTCGATCTGGACTCAGAGGAACCAGCTCGACTTAACAAGCCACACAGCTCACTGTCTCAGATTGCTTCCTCGGCAAAACAAGAATGGACGAGTTCAGCGCAGCCAACTCGTTCAACTCGTTGCAAGCCCCTCTGCGCGGCCCATCTCGACGTAACCCACATGCTTCCTGGCAGCCCCTCCTAGTGATCTGTACAAAATCAACTACGATGCAGCCACTTTCGAGCATGACGGAAAGTCTGGGATAGGAGTCATTATCCGAGACTCGCACGGTGCAGCTATTGCTTCTTTGTCACAGCTGATCCCTTGTGCGTATAAGGCAGCAGATATGGAGGCTATTGCTGCTAATAGGGCGTTGGAGTTTGCAAGGGAAATAGGAATCAATGATGCTATTCTGGAAGGAGACTCAAGCATTGTCCATCTAGCTTTAATGAGGGGGGTACAATCTTTATCTCCGCTTGGGTTGTTGGTGGAGGATATTAAAGTTTCTTCAGCTAGTTTTCGTACATTACTTTACTCTCACACAAAGAGAGAAGGTAACAAGGTAGCTCATGGATTAGCTAGACACGCAATTCATGTTTTAGATTATGTAGTGTGGATGGAGTCTATCCCTCCACTTTCTTATGATGTATTTCAGGCTGATTTAGCCAATATTGTTCAATAAAAGCCCTAACAAGCCGGATTCTCAAAAAAAAAAAAAAAAAGTAGAGCGTGCTGTCACAGGCATGAGTTGCTGTCATTTTATTTGTATGCCAGCTATTATACAAAAAGAATTGAAATTTATGTGGATTTTCAATGGATTTGATGGTAGATTGCGATATCGAACAGTCCAGAAGAGTACAATTAGTGAAGTGTTGTAGGATTTATTAAATAATCGATGCCAGTTCTCTAAATAAAGGGAATCTATTCTTTCATTTCCTTTCCATTGGAGCACCCAGCACAGAAGCTTTTTTATTTATTTAAGAGAAAGGTCTGACAAGCTTCTGGTAGGGTATTTTTGCACTTTACCATGAATAATAATTTTGATAATACTAAAATTACAAATTATTTTATAATTTTTTTAATAAATTATTAATATAATAAGTAATTAATAAGTAAAAAAATGATATTAATGCTTTAGAGGTGGACTCTGAGAGAATCAATAATAATTGACCATAACAATAATTAGTAAAAATATTATAAAGTAGTTTGTAAAACACATTCACCTTTTTTTTTCAAAATAGTTTGGAATGTATTATTTCATCACCATGAAGGTAAAACCTCCCACGTAAATTGAAATAACAGATTCACATTTTTTAAAATACAAATAATTTGTATTAGATGATTAAAAAAGAAAAAGAAAAAGAAAATATGATATGGACGACAGTTTAAGTGGAAGATAAAATATGAAATCTAATTATTTTTTAGTCATTCAAAAGAAGTTAGTGTAAATAATTTATATTTTATCATTTTATGAGAGGTAAGTGTCTTATTTTGAAATAAAAGAGCGAGGAACGAACAAAATATTAAGGAGGAGAAAAATGAATTGTACGTATGATCTCGTAATTTTCTATGATTTTGATTCTTCACTTGTTAAATTGTCATTTTCTGAAATACCCTTTTGTTGAATCATTTCTGACTCACCTTATTGTGTTGTCATTTTCATTTTCATTATTGGCATATCACACATATACGTGCGGATTTTATATTTTATTTTAGTTTGGTTTTTCACCTTTTTTTTTGTGTTTTTAAATAATAAAGGACTTATTTGATTCTAGATAACGTACATATATTTTTAAAAGTTCAGAAATTTCAAGATAAAAATGTATTTTTATCCAAATTTTGAATAAAAATAAGTTATTATTTTTTATAGGAAAAAAATTTAATTTATGCTAAATATATATATATATATAAATTATAAAATTAGAATGATACGGTATTTAAGCACCTCTTTAAAAAATCAAAAAATATATATGCATAAATAAAATTTTAAAGGATTTTTTTCATTCTTTGTATATCAAATACAATATATGTTTATTTTTAAGAGTCATGTTAATGGGTGCTTTTAAGGTATTTATTAATAGTAGGGCTATCCATGGGTTGGGTCGGGTCGGTTTTAGACCCAACCTAAACCCGATCTGTCGGTGTTGGGTGGAAGGAAGAGGGACCCGAAATTGACCGCCGGCGTCAATCGGTAGAGTCGATTTTGGGTTCAGGTCGATGGAGAACATCACTGGAGCTGCATATGTCACTGGAATCTACAAAAGAAAGCACCAGAATTTGCAAAATCATCACCAGAATATGCAAAAATACACCAGATCTACATCAAAATCATTGAAATTTGCACAAAAATTGCTGAAATCTGCTAGGATTTGGACGGATCTAGATAAATCTCACCAAATGTGGTCAAGATCTCATTGGATCTCCTTGGACTTGAGTTGGCCAGATTTGTATATAACATCCGTCGGGTCTTGAGCGTGGAAACTTGAAACTGACTGACAGGAGCATCGGTTTAGGCTGAAATCAGGAGAGAATTGGGCGGGTTGGTCGGTTCGGCGAGTGTGGGACAGGTCTGGACACCCCTAATTAATAGAACATTTTAGAAAATTTTTAATATCAACTTTATAGAAAAATATAAAAACTTATTAAAATTTTAGTTTTTTTTTTTTTTTTTCATAAAAAATTTCTAAAAGTATTTCATTCAATTTTCCCTATATTTTTAAAGGTTAATGTTAGTCAATTGCACTCTTTGACCAACATGTGCAGTTTCTTTCTCCAATCAACTGGAATTAAAACATTCACAGAACCATAGTGGTTTAGTTTCGACTTACCAGTTACCACTGTGATAAATATTTCTTTTCATTGTCTAGAATTTGTGACAACGAATTCAGTTATTATTTTATTTTCCTTGTTTTAACATGACGAAAATAAATCCAAGAGGAAGACCCACAATAGTACATTTTATTGTTTCTCATAAGTGATTTTAATGGTCTTCATACAGTCGTACTTCCTTGTTAACAAAAATTGTAAGAAGCAATAAATATTGTTTTCTTTCAGAATAGCAATGTTTTGTTGGAATTCCAGCTCACATTTATGAGGTGCAATAAATAGAATCACATTCTTACTCACAAATTGTTTTTTTTATTTGTTTTTTACAATGAGGTGCAATAAATAGAATCACATTCTTACAAACTCACAAATTGTTTTATTTTTAATTTTTTAATTTTACAAGATAAAAATTTTATTCTAATATAATCTAAGTGTATATATGTGTAAAACTTTACCCTGAATATTTGAACCTCAACCTTTGCCTTCATACCCTACAAGCATTTATATTTATGAAATGACTAACGCGACAAAGATATGTGGTGGTCAAACTCATAAATGGTTGACATAAACAAAATTTGCTCTAACAAAGAAATGGCAAAATGCAATTATTGGGCTGCCTTATTTATCACTCAGGATTAGCTCAACACAGCATTTCAAATAATCTAATACCAATAATTGAATGAACAAAGAGATGGGCCTCCCTTCAAAGTTCAAACTTTCCACACCCTATTCACATTGATTCCAATGATGTGTACGAGTCACATAAATATGACTATGAGGTCCTACCATCATCTTATTTAAAAAAATAAAACTTTCTCACATGATCCCAAGCAAGTTACGCATAAAATAATCTTGGAAAAAAAAAGTCCCTACAATACAAAGCATTAAACAAAAGCAACGTATCGTTTCCCATACAAAAAAAGAAAAGAAAGAAAAGAAACCTCTTTTTCAAAGTTAAAAAAAGAATTGCTTTTTGTATTATAGGCGGGGTTACCTCAGGGCTCAAGCTAAGCTCAAACTCTGCAACCAAGTTATTAAACACATGCGTACAAACTAGTTTATCCCTCTCTCTCTCTCTGAGTTTTCTTTGACTTTCCATAGTGTGATATTTATAGTATTAACTCTCTCTCTCTCTTTCCCTGTGCTGAGTTTAGAGCTCTCATTTACTCACTCTTTCCAAGAAGCCTGGTTTCTGGATCGGTCATTTCCAACAGGTTAGCTTTCCCCTCTGTCTCTATCTGAAGAATATCTTTCTCTGTACAACTTACTGTGTCTTCGGCTTAATTTGCTGGTTTTAGATTGTGTATTAAGAATAGCTTATTGAGTTTTTAATATAAAGGAATGCAAACAAAATAAGGTTGTTAATTTGCTATGTATTTCCTGTTCTTGAACTTCTTGATTATATTGGCTTCAAAAAAGAATCTGATTTGTAGCTTTTCTTTTTCTGTTTCCTCTTCATTCTGTGTTTTTTTTTTT
>NW_027069608.1:603068-651888 GCF_002906115.3 Quercus suber
AGTGCTGGAGAAGGCAAATACTTATTATGAATGTCAACTAAGTATCATAAGTAAATTTCTCCAACTAATGACAACAGATATATAATACCTGTGATAGATAGACCGTATCCATTTAGCCTTGAATAATGTCTGCAGTTCTTTGATTCGGTCATATAGGTAGTCTGGGTGCAGATGATAAATCATTGACCATAAGGAAAGTCTGATGAGTGCAGCAACTTGCACGGGTGAACCATTAAAGGGATATCTTGTTGAAGTTCTTTTAGGCCTTCAGCAAAGTGGCTATGAGTTCCCATCAGAACTGACAACATCAAGCCTATCATCTTGGTTAGTTTTCTACTATGAATCCTAGTATCCTACTCATTCAAAAAACAATTCTAGTTGTGGCCGGTGACTTTTTTTATTTTTATTGTTCTTATCATTTTTTTTTTCTTCTCCTAGGAACATTCTATGAATCATTTCCAAGTCATATTTAATGCCGGAACTGATACTTCATTAACCACCATAGAGTGGGCTACGTCCGAAATCAGAAATGATGAAATAAATAATAAAAAAAATCTAAGAGAAGAATATTCAAATCAAAGAAACTCTAATGTTACACCCTCCTCTTCCTTTGATACTTCCAATAGAATGCAGAGAGCCATGCGAAATTAATGGATATGAGATACACCTCGAAACCAAAGTCACTGTAAATGCAAAATTGATGAAGAGATCCTGCATGTTGGCATGATGCCATGAGTTTTATTTTAGAAAGTTTTGCCTGCAGCTCAATTGAATTCGATGGGACTCGCTTTGAATTTATCCCTTTCGGGGCAGGAAGGAGGATGTGCCCAGGAGTAACATTTGGACTAACCAATATTGAACTTCCTCTTGCTCAACTACTATACCATTTTGATTGGGAGCTTCCAGGCAGAATGACACCCGAAGACCAGATATGACTGATGACTTTGGTTAGGTTGTCCAAAGGAAAAACAGCTTGAACTTGGCAGCTAAGTCTTATAATCCTTCACTCAGCAACTAAATATAATAGAAGATCTCAGAATAATGGAGATTCAAAATCAGAAAATCCTTTCAGATGGTCCTGAAATTCTGCTTGACTATGTCAATCAATGTACAAATAGTGTTAGATTACTTCGTGAAGTAATTTCATGAATTAACATATTTTAGTCGCTGGCAATCCACTAGTCTTTCATCTTTTTCATGTAATCAAGCATTGTAAAATTGAAATCTAACAGTAACAGCTGAACCAGTTTTTTAATATGATATCTTCATATGCTTGGTAATTCACAAAGACAACCTTTGTTTTAGTCCCCATATATAAATCAAACATTTTGGTCAGGCCACAAAGTTTCATTTTGATTTATTAATCAGATGCTTTATGGAAACTTACTATTCACTCAACATCAGATCAAGTCTGTGTAGTCCTACTTATTCAGAACTCCTTCAGATCCTTTCTTCAACTTGAGGAATTTTACACTAAGGCAAGGTTTCACTTCCTTTGTGTGAGATGAAAGACAAAAAGGCATGAAAAAATTGTGCCTCATACCAAACAATATTACACATCATCTGAGTTTTGAATGAACCATATTTAACATGTGGTAGCAAGAACATAAATAGTCTACATTTGTGCTTATCTGCTCATGCATCTCAAGCCTCTACTATTATATTTGAGCATATTCCCAGCTTAGCTGTAATTATCAATTATTTTTGCATTCCCTCAGCCGTGGGACTTTTATTTATTGAATCTTGCACTTTATATAAATAGGCACTTATACACAATGAAAATGAAAGCTACTGGCTGATTTGAATGAGAGATTTGAATATAGGTTACTTCCTGTTATGTTGATGGACACAAGGTCTTGATTATATATGATATCCCAAGTCTAAATTGGCATGTACATAATTGAGACAAGTTCTGAATTTATGTAACGCACTATGCACGTATCAGAGCAAAGTGAAAATTTGAGCAGTCTAGTTGTTCAAGCACAGAAGAGAATGAAAATCTGGTGTAGTAATGTAAAACCTTAATTTCATTCAATTGCCTAAATTCTGGTAAAAAGAATGCATAGGTTTGCAACCAAAGCCCATCGCTGCAGTGCATTTTTCCATCGTATAAGAACAAGCATATTACTATGAATCAACAACATCAAGGCTGTCATTTTGGTTTGTATTGTTACAATCCACTCATTCAAAGAACAATATATTCTAGTTGTGGCCAGTGACTTTTTGTTATTATCATTTTTTTTCCTCTTCTTAAGAACAATCTATGAATCTTTCCAGGTTATATTTGCTGCTGGAACTGATACTTCATCAACCACAGTAGAGTGGGCTATGTCAGAAATGATTAGACAACCTAAAGTGCTGGAGAAGGCACAAGCAGAGATTAGACAAGCCTTTAGGGGAAAGAAAAAAAAATCCACGAGAAAGATATTCAGAACCTGAGTTACTTAAAGTCAGTAATCAAAGAAACTCTTAAGGTTACAGTTACACCCTCCTCTTCCTTTGATACTTCTAAGAGAATGCAGAGAATCATGTGAAATTATGGATATGAGATACCCCTCAAAACCAAAAGTTATTGTTAATGCATGGGCAATTGGAATAGATTCTGCATGTTGGCACTATGCTTAGAGTTTTATACCAGAGAGGTTTGCCTGTAGTTCAATTGAATTCAATGGGACTCACCTTGAATATATCCCTTTTGAGGCAGGAAGGAGGATGTGTCCAAGAGTAGCATTTGGTCTAGCCAATATTGAACTTCCTCTCGCTCAACTACTGTACCATTTTGATTGGGAGCTTCAAGGGAGAACGAGACCAGAAGAACTGGATATGACTGAAAAGTTTGGTTCGGTTGTCTGAAGGTAAAAAGGCTTGTATTTTGTTGCTAAGTCTTATACTCCTTCGCTCAACGACCAAATATAATAGTATATCTCAGAATAATGAAGATTCAAAATCAGAAATCCTTTCAGATGGTCCTGGAATTCTTGCTTGATTATGTCAATCATTGTACTAATAGTGTTAGTCTACTCCATGAAGTATTTTCTTGAATAATCATATTTTAGTTTCTGGACAATCGACAAGTTAAGATCCTTTTGTCTTTCATGTAATTAAGCATTGTAAAAATGAAATCTACCAGTGGAACCAGTGTTTTAGTATTATATCTTCATATGCTTGGTAATTTACAAAGACGGTCTTAGAAGAATGTTACTATTTTATTTAGCTCATTGGAACTGACTATGGGGCATTAGCTTAAGTTTAGTTCCCAGCACCAAATCTACCATGAGGGTCGTGCCATGTAGCACCAAATTACTATTTTATTTTACCCAATCAGCTGCTTTATGGAAACTTACTATGCACTCAATATCAGGTCAAGTCCGTGTAGTTCCACTTATTTTAGACTCCTTCAGATCCCTTCTTATGGTTGAGGATTTTTATACAAAGGCAAAGTTTCATTTCTTTTGTGTGATATGCAAAGGAAAGGCATGAAAATTTGTGCCTCAAACCAAACATCATCTGGCTTTAGAATATACCATATTTAACAGGTGGGCATCTGACTTAGCAAGAACATAAAGTCTACATTTGTGCTTTATTTGCTCAAGCATCTCTACTATGATTTTTTAGCATATTCTCAGCTTAGCTATAATTATTTATAATTTTCCATTCCCTGAATCATGTGACTTTTACTTATAGAACTTGCACTTCATAATATAGCACATATACGCAATGAAAATAAAAGCTACTGGCTGGTTTGAAACCTGAAGAATTAATGGAACATGAATAAGAGCTTTGGATAACCATGTACTGAAAAATCTTTTTAGTCCCTACATTTTCTCTCACCAACTAAGCACTTTTGAATGATAAGCCTTGAAACCTAACCATTAATCTTTCAAACTTGTTGCATCTGCATAGGTTACTTCCCATTATGTTGACGGACACAAGGTCTTTATTACATATGATAACCCAAGTCTAAATAAGCACCTAATTGAGACAAGTACTGCAATTATGTGACATACCACACAAATATCAGAGCAAAGTGAAAATTTGGGCAGTCTAGTACCACAACCAGAGGATAATGGAAATCTGGTGTGGTATATGGAAATCTGGTGTGGTATGTAAAATTGTACATTCAATTGCAGAGGTTTGCCACCAAAGTCCATTGCTGCAGTGCATGCTTCTATCACATTAGAACAAACATATTAGTTTTCTGTAACTTATTTGCTTATTTGCTTAAATTGAGATAGAAATAAGCCAAGTGAATGCAATCTCCATAATCACTATATCTCCTGAAGAAGGAGCAGTGCCTTCAAAACGTGGCATAAAATAGTAGCCATTTAATTTAAAAAAAAGCACCCAAGAAGGAAGAATCGAACTCAGAATAAAATTAAGAAAAAGAAAAGGAGGAAATAAAAGCTACAAAAATTAAGAATAAACAATATTTTCATGTATAGTAGCCTCACACAAACTGGGTATAACATAGGAACAACTGAGTTTATTGCTCACAAACACTAAAAGGCACAGGCCAAGGAAAAAAGATAACTTCATACTAGCTAAATCACAAAGAACATTTAACTACTTTGAACGAACATTTTAACTACTCGGCACAAATTTAAATCTTCTTAGTACTCATCACCTTCATCATCCTCACCCTCATCTGCCTCAGCACCAACCTCCTCATAATCCTTCTCCAAGGCAGCAAGGTCCTCACGAGCTTCAGAGAATTCTCCTTCCTCCATTCCCTCACCAACATACCAATGCACAAAGGCACGCTTGGCATACATGAGATCAAACTTGTGGTCAATGCGGGAGAACACCTCAGCCACACTGGTAGAGTTTGAGATCATGCAAACAGCTCTCTGCACCTTGGCAAGGTCTCCTCCTGGAACAACAGTGGGAGGCTGGTAGTTGATACCACACTTGAATCCAGTGGGGCACCAGTCAACAAACTGAATGGTGCGCTTGGTCTTGATTGTAGCAACGGCAGCATTGACATCCTTGGGAACAACATCACCACGGTACATCAAGCAGCATGCCATGTACTTTCCATGACGAGGATCACATTTTGCCATCATAGAAGAAGGCTCAAAAGCACTATTGGTAATTTCAGCTACTGAAAGTTGTTCATGATATGCTTTCTCAGCAGAGATGACTGGTGCATAAGAGGAAAGCATAAAGTGGATCCTGGGGTAGGGAACCAAGTTGGTTTGGAATTCAGTCACATCTACATTTAGTGCACCATCAAATCTAAGAGAGGCCGTCAAGGATGAAATCACCTGAATTTCGAGAAAAACAAATTACATAAGAAATATATCAGAGGGATACAAGCAACAATATATTCAAAATATATAAACATACATCTATTAAAACATATCAAGTAAACACTTCTTAAAATCATCTAAGCATGATGAGTTAATTGACAGCAAATATTGTTATCCTTGATAAAATCTTTCCTCCAATGAAACACATGACATTAATTTCCCAATTGCTTCTGACCAGAGGCAACACATTTGACAAAGACCAAATATTTGTGATGATGATTAACATAAGACCCTGCAACTCTTCACCTGGGAGACAAGTCGGTTGAGGTTGGTATAGGTGGGTCGCTCAATGTCAAGGGAGCGCCTGCAAATATCATAGATGGCCTCATTGTCCAAAAGTATAGCCACATCAGTGTGTTCCAGGAGGGAGTGGGTGGAGAGGACACTGTTGTAGGGCTCAACAACAGACGTGGAGACTTGTGGAGAAGGGTAAACTGTGAAACCCAGCTTTGATTTCTTCCCATAATCAACAGACAAACGCTCTAAGAGAAGGGAGCCAAGCCCAGAACCGGTGCCTCCACCAACAGCATTAAAAACCAGAAATCCTTGGAGGCCAGTGCAGTTGTCGGCAAGCTTTCTGATACGGTCCAGGCACAGATCAACAATCTCCTTGCCAACTGGAACAGGAAAGTTTTGTTTCAGATACTGTAATTAAAATGGCACAAAAAAACAAAAAACATTCCAAGTGTGAAATGCTTACTAGTATAGTGGCCACGGGCAAAGTTATTAGCAGCATCTTCCTTGCCACTGATAAGCTGTTCCGGGTGGAAGAGCTGGCGGTAATTTCCAGTCCTCACTTCATCAATGACAGTGGGCTCAAGATCAACAAAGACAGCACGAGGGACGTGCTTCCCAGAACCAGTTTCACTGAAAAAGGTGTTGAAGGCATCATCACCTCCACCAATAGTCTTGTCATTTGTCATTTGGCCATCAGGCTGCACAAATATCAACCATATCAAAAGCTTGAACAAGAACTATTAAACACTAAAAAAACAATGTTCAGCCAGCAAATTTTTTCATGGTTTTATACAAAAACCACCAATAATTTTATGGTCTACATTGAGTCATCATGCATATACATTAATACATAGCCTAACATTCCAAATACATATTTCCATTCAATTACTGTAAACTACCACGAAGAACTACAGACTGCTAAAATAATAGTTAAACTAAGACAAGGTAAAAATACAAAATATAGAAATTAGTACATACATATGACAGACAAACACAAAATTTAGACATTAAACAACCATAATACAAACAAGTGCATATACATATACAAGAAAGAGTCCACAGAATTTTCAGAAAAATCTAAGAAACGACAGTCCTGTATAAGACATTTCATCTGTCACTAACCTAACTAAATGCAAACTTCCAAATTCTATACTTACAAAGGTGAAAAAGTTCATTGAGCAATATATTTCAAGTAAATATCTTCTTCTTCTTTTTTTAATTTAATTACAAATTTGTTCCTCCAACTATAGAATAAAGTTCAATTTGGACCATCAACAATAAATTGTGTCAATTTGGTCCCTCGACTATTATGCATGTCAATTTAGTCCCTCTACTTTCAATATCAAGTCAATTTTCATCATTGAATCTTCTATACATTTACATTTTAAAGAATTTGATTAATGTGGCAAATAGAACACAAGTTAAGGTTATTATGGAAAGTGTAAAAACATTGCCCAAATCGTGTGAAAAATTCAGAGATAATTTAGCAAAAGAAATTACAAAAGCTCCAAATCCAACCCGATCTAGTAAACGCATTTTGCAAAAATCAAAGGTGACAATCAATTAAGCAGTCACATAATCATCACAGACAACAAATGTACAAGATTTCAAATGAAACAAATTGCAAGCAATTTCAAAGACTTCATTTGTCTGAACAAAAACAGTCAATATGTTATTACTGTTATTTTGCTGGGTCAGATCAGATCCAAATGGTAAAAATCTCAGAACAAAGATATAAATGCCAGATCAGATCAGATCAAATGCCAAAACACATAGATCTAAACATTTGCAACCAAAAAAAAAAAATATATATATATTTATCATAAAAAATTATAAGACTAAAAAATAGATTATACAAATGATATAAAAACCTCATTTAAATTCATTATTTTTGTGAGAATAAGACATTAATATTCATTCTTAATTCTAAAATAAAATACCTATTTGGTATGAATAATAAAATATTGTCTAAAAGTTTTAAGTTTTTATAGTGGGTCATTCTACGGTACCCACCTTTTCTTGTGTGGGTACGGTACCCACTTATAGATCTAACAATTGATTTCACTTATTTTAATCCTGCTGTTTATGTGATTTAAATGAATTACCAATTACCAATCAAGCAAGTAACATATAAAATCAAATACAGGAAAAAAAAATGTCTTTTCTTTTCCTCTCTCTCTCTCTCTCTCTCTCTCTCTCTCTCTCTCTCTCTCTCTCTCTCTCTCTCTCTCTCTCTCTCTCTCTCTCTCTCTCTCTCTCTCTCTCTCTCTCGTGTAACCATTTTCCATACCTTTTCCCTAAATTTATCGTCAAGATTTGAGTTTTTGAATGGTGGGTTTAATGATTTATTTCAAGTGAAAGTGAGAGTAGGATAGGTTTTTTCTTCATCCTTTTATTCCTTTTCCCTGAATTTATTGTCAAGACTTGGGCCTATTTGATTGGTTTTTGTTTTCCTCTAGGAATTTTGGAGCACTAGCATTAGGATGTTTTGAAATCTAAACTGAAATTATGTAATAGGTAGATTCAAATTGCAAATCAAGCCACTTGCTTTGATTTTTCCCGATGAAAACCCATGTGAAAATTTCCGATTGAAGAATCCTTCAGCATTGTAATGTGAATTTTAATTTTACATATTTATTTATTATATAGAATATTTGATTTCATTACATAAAACATTGCACTCATTGTGGTTTTTCATTTATTATTACCAGTGTATCTTCCTTTTTGTTCAGTGGCTTTGAAGTTTTTCATTTATGATTACTATTGTATTTTGACTATTAGCCGTATTAGTTTTTACTTTTTAGTCAAATTCGATAGTACCGCCTAATGTTTTGTTGGTACCATCCAATATGACCAATGTACCTTCCCATTTGATTAAACAAAAATAAAAGAACCATCAAATATGACATTGATACTAACTAAGGTGACGTTGGTACTATTTAATGTGACTAAAAAAAATAAGGGAGCCACCAAATATCATAATGGTACTGTAATATGTGATTTTTTTTTTTCTTTTATAGAAATAATATGTGATGTTGGTACTACCTATTGTGACTAAAAAAAAAAAAAAGGAAACCACCTATGAGAGTGCCTTTTTTCTCAGCACAGTGGCCCAAAGATCCTAGGCCAAATAAGTGTTCTTGGTAGACTGGGCCTGGCTCACTGCAGCTAAAAGGCTGTTTAAGAACCAAGTAATGCACAAAGCAAACTTCCTACAACATAATTAAACTAACAAGCAAAAATGTCCATATTGAATGACAATTCAAACGGCCAGGAAACACGTAGCAATAAAGATACAGTGAAAAAAAAAAAAAAAAAAGGGTTAGGGATCCTCTAATCAATGAGAGGCATTTTATTAATCTTCTTTAATTATGATTACAGTGCTCACTAAGACGTGATACAAGGTTTAACTAAGTTCAAAAATTATAGACTTTGATAGCTATTCAAGCTTCCAAGACTTGTAAAATTTAAATTTTTTGAATCCGAGTATGTGCTATAGTGGCTGTCTCTAGGATACCGGGAGCAGTCCCTCTGCTTTCCTTGAACTTTACAAAGTTCTTTCTATGGCTCTATGTCTTTTCTAGAAATCTAGAAAAATGGCGATGAATGTCTGAATAAAGAAATCAATTAAATGAAAATCTGCCCCTTCAGCATGGATCCCCCCTCCTTTTATAGCGCAGCTCTAGGGTTTCGGGGTACCAGTGATTTCTCTCTTTTGCCCCTCAAAGTTCGTACCGTGCTAGTTTGCTCAAGGGCTGGTCGTTTCCTTTTTTCTCATAACTTCTTACTTTTGGTGCGACCAAGCGGAAAGCCCTTAGCTGGTTTTCTATTTCAAGGTCCCTCCGTTCACTAATCTTCAGTTATTTGGCCCTTTCTTTCACCGCTCCAGCTTTTGGTTGCACTCCATCCTTGTTATTTTCTCCAAATAGTTGGAATCCTTGAGACACAGCTCCTGCGTTTTGCTTCATACTTTCTGATCCCACTGCATGTCTAGGCACATGAGACCCGCATGCTCTTTGTCTTTTATCCTTCTTTTGAACTTGCTTCAATCTTACTTTTCGCATCCTAGGGATCCCCGGACTCTGGTGACTTCTGGGATCCCGGCCCAGCTCTTCTTATTGGGCTCCTTTTGGTTCATTGATCCTAGCCGGTTGGGCCTTTCTCTTGCTTTATGTACTTTAAATTTTGTTCTTTCATGGGCTCTTGGATTTCAACCCTCTGGACCTCTCACCCTTTTCTTCTTTCTTTTTCTCTTTTCTTCATTATGTGAGCCTAGCCCCCCCAACCTCCGGTCCCCCTTTTTTTTTTTTTTTTCTAGCTTCATTTCCATGAAATTAGCCTAATGTGCTATTTTTTTGGGCCTTAGACTGTGATTAATTTTGAACATCAACATCACCAAATCTGATAATAGTACAATCATATGTGATGTTAGTATTGATTAATGTGACTAAAAATAAGAGAACCATCGAATGTGACAAAAGTACAATCATATGTGATGTTGGTACTGTCTAGTGTAATAATGGAACTGTCAAGTGTAATAATGTCAAGTGTAATAATGGAACTGTCAAATGTGAGGGGAAAAAAAAAGAGAACCATTAAATGAGATAAAAATATGGTTACATGCAATGTTAGTACTACCTAATGTAATGATGAAATTGTTAAATGTGAGAACAAAAATAAAGGTACCACTAAATGTGACAAAATAAGAGAACCACCACATTTGATAATGGTACCACCTCGTATGTATACAAATCTTAGGTAACCATTTTCCATACCTTTTCACTAAATTTATCGTCAAGATTTGAGTTTTTGAATGGTGGGTTTAATGATTTATTTCAAGTGAAAGTGAGAGTAGGATAGGTTTTTTCTTCATCCCTTTTTCCTTTTCCCTAAATTTATTGTCAAGACTTGGGCCTATTTGATTGGTTTTTGTTTTCCTCTAGGAATTTTGGAGTACTAGCATTAGGATGTTGTGAAATCTAAACTAAAATTTCGTAATAGGCAGATTTGAATTGCAAATCAAGCTACTTGATTTGATTATTCCGGATGAAAACCCATGTGAAAATTTCCCATTGAAGAATCCTTTAGCAAATTTGTAATGTGAACTTTAATTTTACATATTTATTTATTAAATAGAAATTTTGATTTCATTACATAAATCATTGCACTCATTTCGGTTTTTCATTTATTATTACTACTGTATCTTCCTTTTTGTTCAGTGGCTTTGAAGTTTTTCATTTATGACTACTATTGTATTTTGACTATTAGCTATATTATCTTTTTACTTTTTAGTCAAATTCGATAGTACTACCTAATGTTTTGTTGCTACCGTCCAATTCAATTAAATAAAAATAAAAGAACCACCAAATGTGACATTGATACTGACTAATGTGATGTTGGTACTATCTAATGTAACTAAAAAATAAGAGAGCCACCAAATATCATAATGGTACAGTAATATGTGTTTTTTTTTTTTTTTTTGATAGAAATAATATGTGATGTTGGTACTACTTAATGTGGCCAAAAAAAAAAAAAAAAACCACCAAATCTAATAATGGTACAATCATATGTGATGTTAGTATTGCCTAATGTGACTAAAAAATAAGGAAAGCATCGAATGTGACAAAAGTATGGTCACATGTAATGTTGGTATTGCCTAATGTAATAATGAAACTATTAAATGTGAGAAAAAAAGAAAAAAAGAAAAGAGAACCATTGAATGAGATAAAAGTATGGTTACATGTGATGTTGGTATTACTTAATGTAATGATGGAATTGTTAAATGTGAGAAAAAAAAATAAATATACTACTAAATGTGACAAAAGTATGGTCAAATGTGATGTTGATACTGCCTAATGTGACAAAAGTATGGTCAAATGTGATGTTGATACTGCCTAATGTGACAATGGAACTATCAATGTGAGAAACAATAAGGGAACTATCAAATGTGACAAAAGTATGATCACATGTGATGTTGGTACTGTTGATACTGTATTTTGTCTGGCCTCGATTCACGCACGTCAAAACAAAAACCAAAAAATCAAAAAATTTTGAAATAAGGTGCAAACTCATAAATTTTAAAGTAAAAAATGGTAATAATAAATACAAAATGATGGAACGGCGAATCAAAAGGTCACAATTTTTGAAAGTCTTTTTTGTAGCAATCAAGGCTAAAACCTTAGTTGGGTATGGTAAAAAAGTTGACTTTTTGATCCGACCGTTGGATCACATTAAATTTTGGATCATCTCATAAGGTATATTTTTCCTTTTAAAACGATAGTTTACGGGCTAAAATCAGAGTTAAAATGGATGAGATATCACCAAAATGCCAAAAACCCTAATAAAATCCTCACTTTTTTTTTTCCCCACGAAAAACTAGCAGTTTTTTACTTGATTTCATGTAATAATCTGTATCGATTGGACAAGAACTAGAGCAAGCAAGCTGGACAATCTTGAAGAACCAATTCTTAGCTATTTTTCATCAAAAGGGCTCAACGATATCTACTCCAAATTAGAAGATATGAATTTTTTAAGAAAAAACATCATAAAATTTTTCAACACTGCGTCACCTTCCTTCCAAGCGCGATATCTCAACGATAGTAGCTCCAAATGGAGCGAGGCCAAGACCATTACTAGACATCTAGAGCTTTCCAAGCATATAAAGTTTGAAGAAAACGAAGCTCAAAAAAGCCTCCAAATAGCTGCGCGAAGATCGGGCCAGAAATCATAAAAAGACAAAGTAGGCTGATGAGATGGCAAAAATGGAAGGCTAGCTTAGGTGTAACATGTTACACCTAGAGCTAGCCTCCCATTTCCTCATTTCCCTATAAATATGCCCTCAAATTTTTGTAAAAAAATAGGAACTTTTCATGAGAGAAAAATAAGAAAATAGGGAGAAAAAGTGAGGGGAAAAAGAAAAGAAAAGAAAAAGTTAAGAAAATTCTGGAAAAATAGTCCCAGAAATTCTGAAAAATGTCTCTCTCTCTCTCTCTCTCTCTCTCTAGAGGAAACCCAAAAAAAAAAAAAATAGATCCTCATCCATTGTTGTTTATTATTGTGGGTAAGCTTGTAGGGATGAGTTAGTTCTTTAATAACTACACTCATCCCATCCTCTCTAATTATCTTGTAAACATCATTTCAATTGGCACATTTTGACATTTCCAAAAGGGACATTCAAGATACAAATACACTACCTCATGTAAAATAAATAAATTGTTTTTTGAATCATACGAAGACAAAATGATGTCAAACCACCATGGCTAGTTTACCCCACACACGTTGCCATCTCAATGGACAGCTAACCATGGTTTTAAAAATCGATACAGTGAAAGAACCGAAAAAGGGATTAGTTATCGATTTTCTAGTTGGACTAGGGTTGGACCGGTGGTCGAACCAATAACGTCATAAATAATTTAATTAATAATTTTAAAACAATAAAAATTAATATATATATATATATATATTTTTTTTAAGTTTTTTAGCTAGGAATATTCAAGTTAAACACACACATACACACACATATAATTTTAAAAAATAATGTGAGTTTAGTTTTTGTGTATTAAATTTAGGAAATAAAAATAACAAAACCCAACGGTAATATTTTTAAATTTTCCAATGATATATTTTTTTAACAAATCTAGTTGATATAATGACTTGTAAAATCATCTAAAGTGCCACGTTTCCAACCTTTTTACAATATTTTTACAACAAATCATATGTGAAAAGTTGTTATTGATTTTAATTTAAACACACAACTTAAATTATTATTTTCACTAGTATTAGCTAGTAACAACCCCCCACTTAAAATTTATTGTGAAAATATTGTGATAGTATTTTTCAATTTTAATTTCTTATTCTTTATTTTTTTTTTCCCTTATCTTTATTTTTATTTTTTTTCCTTTTTTTTTCTCCTCCACACACGTGCTCTTTCCATTCTTTCTATCTTCACTTTTGACTTTTCTTTTTGCTTTTCTTCTCTACCAGACTACCACTTCGTCCACTCCAAATTCCAGAACACACACAAAGATCGTCGACAGATGACAAAGGCTAGAGAGACAACCTTTTAAATTGGCGTTCACGCATGCCTATCCATAGTTTGTCCTCCCCATCGAGACTCAGATGGGTCAGCTTTGCTTTTTTTCTTTTTTTCTTTTTTGGGTTCTAATTTGATTAGTTTTAAAATTGTAATTTGAGTTTGTATTTTGATTGAGATTGAATTTAGAGATGTTTAAGAGAGAAATGATCTAGAATGGTTTTGTTGTTACTGTTGTGAATACAGCCTAAAATAATCAAGAATCATATTTTAATCTTTAGTTCTTTAGCCCTCTCTCTCTTTTCTTTGAGTTTTTTTTTTTTTTTTTCCTTCCCACAATTTTGGATCATCATTCTTATGGGTTTTAGGCTAGATTTGAAGGGGAAAAAAATGAAACTTTTTGAAAAACGGTGTGGTTTTAGTTTTTAGCACAACCGGCCAATAACCAGTTCAATCATACCGGTTCCTGGTTTTCACAGTTGAACGGCAAATTCCTAATTATTCTCAGTTTTTGGCTGCTTTTCAGTTTTTAGTCGTAACTAGACCGAATGAGTGTCTGGTTCCTGATTGAACCGGTCAATTCGGCCAATCCGGTTTGGCATGTAGCTAACCAAATCCACACATATTACACAACTATAGTTACAAATCCACCCACCAAAATCTCAACAACCCCCAAATTTAACCATTCCAGCCCGATCAACAATTCCTCACCCCTATCTACAATTTTCTACATATCAACATTATCTCCTACAACTTTTCGTCCTTTACATCTCATACAATCAAAGACCCAAAACACTAATGCAAAGTCAAGCAAAAAGGTGAGATAGAGGAGGTAAATGAAAAAGGTACAAATGAGCTGAAAATCATGAGGGCCAGTTAAGGTGATTAGAGTAAGCAAAGAGGCACAAAAAAGGAACAAAAGTTGGAGGCAACTCAATCTCCTTCAAATTCACCTTCCTACTCTATTGTGTTTTGTTCTAATTCAAATATGCCAACGATGACTCAGGCCAACGAATCAACCCCCGTGATTGGGCTTCCAGCCACTGCTCTTTCTCATGTTTGTAAATTGTCCACCAAATCTCATCCAACCCTCCGATAGAAAATAGAGCCTCAAACTTGATGAGAAGACATAAGGTTGCAGTGCATAGCAGTATGATAATTGAGGGGGAAAAAAAAGGAAACAATAAACAGCTAATTTTTATGACATGGCAACATCCGACCTGTGAGCGTCTCACTTATACATGAATCAACTGCTATTTAGACATTTGACGGCCACATCACTAACAAATATGGACAGAAATGACCATTTTGAAAAAAGTACAATGTGAGAAAAAAGAAAATTTTCCAACATAAAAGAACCAAAATGAAAACAACCTCAAACATAAAGGGGCCAAAGTGTAATCTGGTCTTATATTTGATGTTAACTTTGTAAAAGCTCTAAACATCAAAACAAAAGAGAAGAGGATCAGAAGCAAGAGTTAGTTTTGAAGATTAAATCTGCAACTAAACCACTGAAGAAGCACCTAATCAACAGAAGCTAGTGTAAACTGTAAGTAATTTAGTATTTTAATTATTTCACACATGTACATACACGCGGGCTGTGTTCACACGTGCTATAACTAATTGGATAGAGTTAGTTAGTTAGTTTTGTACTTTGTGTATATAAATAGTGCTTTAGTGTAAATGATTATACAATTTAATTGAATAGAAATTTCAGATATTTTCCAAACTCTCTCTCTCTTGGTTTCTTTCAATTATGTTACAATTCTGCTACTTCTCCATGCCTCTTTTTTTTTTCTTTTTTTTAATAGATATAAGAATTTTAACTTATGGCACCTACTTTATGATGATTGCTCTTTACTATTAGATTAAAAGACCAGTTGATTTTTAATGTAAGCGGAGTTTGAATCCCATATCTCCATACATGTTTCATTTTTTACTCCACTTATGAACCTCATTTAATAAAAATAATTTAAATTGTTTTCAAAGAGAAACGACTTCAATTTCTATGCATTTTTTCACCAGCAGTTGTAGAAAAGAGGATGCCATATACTTACTATTTTAAATGCTTTTCTTCCATGCTAGTGAACCATGACATCAAGATTTTGCACATCTTCAATCCGTACAATTTTTCAATTTCTTACCTGCTAGAAGCAGAATAAGAAATGGCCAGAAAGAACGTCATGGTATGAGGTCATCTTGCAAAAGGATCTCGTAAATGTCTGTCCTCAGATTCAATTCTTTATCCCGCATGACTTCTTGGAGATCTGACAGCTCTTTTCCAGTTAGGATACTGTTCAGCTTGAGAAAACCATCAAGCCAAAGACTTTTAGACCTGATAATTATACAGAACAAAATGGTGGTCAAAGATGGAACAAGCAAATCTCTGGGATTACAATGGAAGTTCAAAATATATATGCTCTATATCTGAGAGCAGTCATTCCAGAGCATTCACTTACACACAGACTAGAAATTTAACCAATACATTAGGGGCTAGGTGATATAATCCCACAATTGACTCCTCTATGAGTTGTATTTTCGTTTTAATTTTATTCTTGGCATTGGGGACTAGTGCAATGTCACATGAGAGTTTGCAGCAGGCCAGCGCATATGGCAACAATTTCAGTTCCAAGAAAATATCATAGAACAACCCACATAGCTTTGATCCACAAAGACATAAACTGGGAAAAGACAGCAGGAAGAAAGAGGGGACCAGGGTGCACGTGGCCGGGAGGGGGGGGGGTGGTTTGGAAGTCTTTCAAAGAGGGACACGAGACACATTCAGAATAAGTAGTATAAAAGGAATCTAACCTGGGCACAAAAGAAAGAGAGAAGAATAAGAGACAGAAAGATAGGAATAAAGGAAAACTAAAGGGAAAAAAAAAAAAAAAAAAAAAAAAAGATAGAGAGAGTAAAAACAGGACGAAACAGAAAAATAAAAATCAGAATAGGAACAAAGCATAAACAACCGTTTGTTTGAAGGCTGAGAGGAGCAATATGATCTCAATAATCCTTACCATGGGCAGGCATGGATAGCTCGGAAGAAAATTCGTCTGGCTGCAGAAGGGTTGCAGGCTATGTTAATCTCATATGCAACATAGCAACGCCAGAGTACAACTGAGTTGTGCAAAATCTCATTTGCCAACGCCCTTTCAAATAATCCATGGATCCTATGCTGGGAACTTCCTCTACTCATCTCGAACAACAGAGCAAAAATCCAGACAATCACAGATGGTTTCCTGACAATATTGGATGAAGTTAAAATAAGAGAATGAATAAAAATTAAGGAACAATCATGATCATGTACCAAAAAACTGAAATGCAACAAAATATTGGACCTTGGAAATGGGAAATGCAATGTCCATCCAAATCAAATACACACATCAAATGCGCATTTATTATTATTTTCTAGTGCATTGGTAAGTCTTGACTTTCGGACCTACATGGTGTAACAGCCTTTATTTGCCAAAAAAGGTTGGACAGATATGGAAATTAATATGAATACCTCATGCAAATTGCAAGCATTGTCAAACAAGGATTTTATTGTAGAAAATAGCTATAAAGGCTAATTCCTTCTAAAACATAGATTATATATAAAAGCATAAAAAGTTCACAGAAAAAAATAAACTATGACTACAGTTTAGAAATATGACTTCTCTGTTTTTTATTTTATTTTGATAAGTAAGAAGAGAATATTATAAGTAATTAGAAATATGACTTCTCTTTAGAAAATGGGAAGTATTTTATTTTGGCTATCTCCACATCTTTTATTTTGGTTATGAAAATCTTAATCTGTAAATTAGGATGATACAAAGGGCTTTGGCAGAAGCCTTTCAGGCAGGATTTAAGGTGGCAGGCGAGAACAGAGGGGTTATGGAGATCTCTCATCTTTTTGCAAATGAACCAATTCTATTTTTTGATGCAAACATAACTGAACTTAGATACCTTCGCTGTGTACTCCCATATTTTGAAGCAATTTCAGCCTGAAAGTTAATCTGAGTAAGAGTGAACTGGTCCCAGAAGGAGATGTGAGAAGGGTAATAACACTGGCTTCAATTTTGGGCTGTAAGCTAGGACATTTGCTCATAACTTTTTTGGGATTGCCACTGGGGTCAAAATTCAAGGCTTTTGCAGTGTGAAATCCTGTCATAGAAAGGATGGAAAGAATACTTGTAGAGTGGAAGTGGCTATAAATAAATAAAAGACCAGCTGCCTTGTGCCATTAAACAATGTAGTTAAAGATGTTTGATTAACTCCCCATTATTCTTGCACATACAATACCAGTCAACAATTACGAGATGTTGTTACTAGAGATTGTCCACCGTAAAGATCTTACCCAAAGTTATACAAGTGAAAAATGCAACATTATGAGACACCTTAAGGCTGATGCTTCTCAAAATATCACAGTATGAACTAACCACCAAAAAACCATGTTTAAATCAAATCAATGCTAAATGGTATTCTCCCTGACTAGATGAAAAGTAAAGAAATTCTTCATGGATTCAATTTCCAAGTCCTGAAATGACCGATTAAATTGAGGATACCAACTCCACATATTTTGATGATACCCATTAACGAAATAAAATTGATAAAATTCCATTGAAGCCTCCTTATCCACTGCTATTCTGAACAACTCTGGGAAAAGGTCTTTGAGAGGACAGCTCCCATACCATAAATTTAAATTCCTCCCTAACCCAACCCAAAAGAATTTCGGTTGCAATTTCTTCAACCTATTTTTGAAATGAGTGAATAAATAAGTGAAATTTTCAACATTTTCATAACAAAACAAAATGGAATTGGATATAGGTATCAAGTCAAGAGATGGTTCTAAGTGTAAGACTCAATTAATGTTCGAACTTGAAACACAAAGCAATATAAAAAAATAGGGTATAAATACTTGGATGCACTACATATAAATATAACAAAATTGTGTTAAATTTAGGTAATACCTAATACAACGACATTTAGTCCTAAAATGTACCAACCTTTTTACCATCTAAATAAGAATTTAGGTAATTCTTTCATTTATTTAGTTTAAATGATAGGAATGAAAACTTGAATTAATTTTAGTACACAACCCAAAGAAGGAAAAATACCAAGAAATGAAAAATAGGCACTTGCCGTCTGGCAAATCCTTTTTTTTTTTGTCCCCCCAATAATGTAGGAAACCTTTCTAAAGAAGGGCCCTTTGGACTCACTTTTAGCAAGTAAAGCCTACGGGCAAAGCTTATACATAGTTTGTCAGCCAGCCTTCTCGTCACTCAGTTTAGTATCTGGCAAGCTCTCCCAGTCCTAATTTAGCATGCGTATGATTTGTTAAAAAGCCATTCGCAACTTAATACCCAGACCCAATTGCATATGCCTCCATTGCTGCCACCTAACTCAAGAAGTGGTTCCAGACCAAGAAACAGAAAATTAATTTAGAATGTGGCCTAATATTGAAGAATTTGTTGTTGGGGAGAGTTCCAAACAATTTATTATTCTCAGAGAAGGTGACATTGCCTTTACTCTCCAAAGGAGCTTCAACTCTTTTGGTCACTTCTTGCTATTGACTGAGCTCAAAGCTGGTGGGTCTAGGAGATCAATTATTATCCCTAAAGGCAAAGAAAATTTTGGTTAGAGGGCTTTTGGTCTTGAACTAAGAAAGTTGTTGAACCCTTCCCAATATGTGGTGGGTGGATATGGTCTTCCAAAATTTATTCCTCAGGTGCGGAGGTATAACTTGGAGGCTCAAAACTCTAGAACTTTTGCTGAAGTTGTGCAAGGCTCTCATGGAAGATTAGAGGATAGAAAGCACCTAAAGCAGCTAGGTTTCACAGCCAAGGGGAAGATGACACAGTTAGCAGAGGAGGAGAAGGGGGTGAATCTGAGACTTAAAGGTGCCAAAGTGGGGGATTTTCCGGTGGGCAAGTCTGATAAGATGGAGGTGGTGGGAGGGGACAGGAGGGAGTAAAGCATTAATGAGGAGGCAGAGGTAGGTGAGCAATATCTGGTAGACACTAGGATACGTTGCCCAAACTTCAGTTTGAATTCAAAAGATTATAAAAAGGGGAAGAAGAGTGATACTAGGAGATCTTGCTGGACAGGAAGAGGTCTTATCGTGGAGGTTGATGTGATAGGGAGCAGACGGGTTTTTTGGGATAGAAAGAAAGGGGGAGATACGATGTGCAGAGGGATGTCACGGGTAGTGGATAGGGACTGCAATAAAGGAGCATCAAAGGCCCTTAAATAGGTTGCACGAGGTAACAAAAAGGCTGAAGATAAGCCTGTTTTGGGCCTGGGCTCAAGCCCATTGCTGACCGACACACATAAGAGTCCTTTGAATTCAATTTTCTCGGGCCCAAGTGTATTTGAAGTGGGCGAGAGTTCTTTGAATGGCGAAGGAACCTCAGCCCAGGTTCCGACGTCAATGGCGTGCCCCAAGGCCCATCCCCAGCCCTTCGACGTTGAGCCAGAGGTGCTGGACCGTTGCGCTAGGCCTCCGATGGTGGCTGACGGCACCTTCCCCGCCGGAACTAGCTCCGATGAGCCCATGTTGTCACCGGGCAAGTCAAATACGATGATTTCATGGTCATCGGTTGAGCTTTTCCTATCTGGTTTCTTTTGGAGCTTATTGAGGGCTGGGCTTGTGGTTATGGGTGTCAACGATGGGGTTAAAGGGGGCTGGGACAGCTATGCCAACCTTAGGCCAAAAGATGCCTTGGAAAATGATCTGTCCAATTTAGCGGTGATACCCACGAAGGTAGTGTGCGATGTCCCTAGGGCGAGTGATTTGGTAGTGAGAGAATTAAATCATTCGGATATGGGGTTGGGTGGAGTGGATAGCCTATCAATCCCTCTGATGTCTATCACTCCCTTTGGGTTGCTTGTGTCAGCTGAGTTGAACTGTGGTAATGAGGCATTGGAGTGTGTGAATACGTTGGATATTTCTAGTTGGGTGAAGAACAGGCTTCCTGGTTTTAGTAAATTGGTGGGGCTGCCTCTGAGTCAACATGAGAAGTTATGTATTGCTTTGTTACAAAAGATTGAGAAGGAGACGGAGGATGCCAAAGTGTTGAACAGGAAAGTTACAGTTCCTAGAAAAGCTGTCATTAAAAAGGATAAAGGGATGAGAGAGCTGAGGAATTTGCAATCTTCGGTTAACTATGACGGTAGGTAAAGTGTTGGCTGCTGAGCTAATATAACAGTTGGGTTTCTCTTGTCTTTATGAATTTAAAAATTCTTTCTTGGAATGTTAGGGGTCTGAATGACTGTCGGAAATGTTCGATAGTGAAAAATTTATTGAGTGAGTGGAAGTGTGATGTAATATGTCTTCAAGAGACTAAGCTTACTGGCTTGGACAGACAAATGGTTGGCAGTTTGTGGAGTTGTCCTTATGTGGATTGGGTGGCATTAGATGTTGTCCAGACGGCTGGCAGGGTTTTGATGATGTGGGATAGGAGGGTCTTAGAGAGATTGGAGTTTATGGTGGGTTCCTTTTCTGTGTCTGTTCGGTGGAAAGGGGTGGGGGATGGCTTTAGCTGGGCGTGTTCTGGGGTTTATGGCCCAATTGACAACAATGCGAGGGTGCTAATGAGGGACGAGTTGGTTGGTATTCAGCAATACTGGAACGTCCCATGGTGTTGCATTGGGGATTTTAATATTGTCCGTTTTCCGAGTGAACGGTCAGGTAACTCCTGTCTCACTCCAGCTATGGAACTTTTTTCGGAGTTTATTGAGGACCTTAATTTGATTGATTTTCCTTTGGAGGGAGGGAGCTATACCTGGTCGAGTGGCTCAGATCAGCCTTCGATGTCTAGGATAGACAGAGTTTTGGTGTCTCACGATTGGGAGGAGCACTATCCGGATGTGATCCAGCGGATTTTATCTCGCTCTATTTCAGATCATTTCCCAATTCTAGTGGAGGTAAGGGGAATGGCGAGGGGGAAAAGTCCATTTAGGTTTGAGAACATGTGGTTAAAGACGGACGGGTTCACTGATCGAGTTCATTCTTGGTGGAATCGACATTCTTTCTCTGATACTCCTAGTTTTGTGTTTGCCAAAAAATTGAAGGCATTGAAAGAAGATATCATTCAGTGGAATCGTTCAAAGTTTGGTCATGTCGGACGCAAAAAGTTTCAATTACTGGAGACTTTGAAATTGCTAGATGCTAAGGAAGGGGAGTTTGACCTCTCTGATGCAGAGACATGCGAGAGAGTTGTGGTGAGATCTGAAGTAGAGAATCTTCTCTCGTTGGAAGAAATCTCTTGGAGATAGAAATCAAGAATGTTATGGATTAAGGAAAGAGGCAATAATACCAAATTCTTCTATAAGGTGGCTAACTCCCATAGAAGGTTTAACCATCTAAGCATTTTGGAGGTTGATGGGTGATTTACGAGGAGGAATCCGAGGTGGCGGCCCAGGTGGTACAATTTTATAAAAATTTGTATCAGGAGACAAAAGAGTGGAAACCTTATGCAGAAAGTTTGGAATTTGATCAGATAGACGGATTGGAAAGGAGCTGGCAAAGGAGGTTTGAGAAGGAGGAGATTCTTCTAGCCGTCAATGAGTTGGCTGAAGATAAAGCTCTAGGTCCAGATGGTTTCTCTATAGCCTTTTTTCACCATTGTTGGAGAGTGGTGAAAAGAGATATTCTAGCAGTTTTTGAGGAGTTCTATCTTCACAGTAAGTTTGAAAAATCTTTGAGTGCTACTTTTATAGCATTAATTCCTGAGAAGAATGATGCTTCCAATATTTGAGATTTCAGGCCTATTAACTTGGTGGGGAGTTTGTACAAGATCTTGTCTAAGGTTCTAGCAAATCGTTTGAAGCTGGTTTTCGATCAACTAATCTCTGAGTCTCGGAATAGTTTTGTGGGAGGTAGATAGATTCTTGACTCAATCCTTATTGCCAATGAGTGTTAGGGGTGTCCACGGGTCGGGCCAGGTCGGATTTGTGCCTGACCCGAACTCGACCCGAAACTTTCGGGTGGGTAAAAACAGAAACCGAAACCGACCCGGAATGCTAGTTGGATCTGGCGGTTCGGGTCTCGTCGGGTTTCGGGTTGAACGATCGGGTTGCTCGGGTTGTATCGCCGATGATGTATTTTGGCCGAATCCATCAAGATCTGGCGAGATCGCGCTGGATCTCGACAAAATCTGGCCAGATCACGACGAGATCGCGCCAAATCTCGACGAGTTCTCGCCGAATCTCGACGAGTTATCGCCGGATCTCATCCGATCTGATGGGTTTCAAGCAAAGTTTCGCCGGATAACTTCAAATATCGCCGGATTTTGTACGTTTTCGTCGAAGAACCTTCGAATATCGCCGGAAGTTTCTGGGTTTATGATCGGTTCGGGTTGCTCGGGTTCTGGGAGAGGAAACCCGCGAACCGACCCGAAGGCGTCAGTTTTTTAGGGCGGCGACCCGCAACCGACTGTCGGAGTGTCGGTTTGGGCGGTTTCCGGTTCGGGCTCGAGCGGGTTGCTCGGGTTGGTCGGGTATATAGGTTGGCTAGACAGTCCTAATGAGTGTGTTGATAGTCGAGTGAAGAGTAAGACTCCGAGGGTTATTTGTAAGCTAGATATTGAGAAATCTTATGATCACATGAATTGGGAGGCTCTTCTAGATCTATTGAAGAGAATGGGCTTTGGGGAGAAGTGGTGTAGATAGATTCGCACTTGTATTTCTACTGTCCAGTTCTATTTTGGTTAATGGGGCTCTAGCTAATTTTTTTAGGAGCACGAGGGGTCTAAGACAAGGGGACCCATTATCTCCTATGTTGTTTTTGGTTATTATGGAGGTTTTAAGCAGGATGTTGAAAAGAGTCGAAGGTGCTGGCTTGATCAGGGGTTTCAAGGCTGATGGTAGATGGGGGGAAGGGGAAAGTGTTTCGCATCTTTTGTTTGCAGATGATATTATTCTGTTTTGTGATGCGAAAGTGGAGCAGATCCTTCATGTTTAAATGCTTCTCCTTTGTTTTCAGGCTGTGACAGGTTTGAAGGTTAATGTCTTGAAGAGCGAGATGATTCCAATTGGGGAGGTTAATAATTTGCATGCATTGGTAGAGATTCTGGGTTGTAAGATTGGGACTTTGCCTATGACCTATCTTGGTATGCCGTTGGGGGCTTCCCATAAGTCCCCCTCTATTTGGAATCCTATCTTGAAGAAAATTAAGCGAAACTTGGCTAGGTAGAAGAAGTTGTATTTGTCAAAAGGTGGAAGACTGACGTTGCTCAAGAGTACACTAGCTAGCCTCCCTACTTATTTTTTTTTTTTTTTGATAAATAACGTAAGAATATTATTAATAAAAGAAAGATTGTCAAACCGAGTACATTGGGAATGTACTATGGGGGCACAAATCAAGAAACAAAAGAACAACGGTCAAGAAACAAAGAAAAAGAATAACAAGAAAAATGAGAAAAAACCACACTCCATTCAAAGAGAGTGTGTAAGAAGAAAGACTTAATCTCCAGCTAAGAGCGTTCACAACCCTCAAAACTTCTAGCATTCCTTTCACGCCAAATGCACCATATCAAGCAGTGAGGCACTAGTCTCCAAACATCAATATGACGATGTCGCACAAACTTTCCTTGCCAAGCCTCAAACAACTCAAGAACAGTACGAGGTATAACCCATTGAATACCAAACAAGCAGAATACCATGGACCACAAATCCCAAGCTATAGAGCAATGAAGTAAAAGATGATCCACCGACTCCCCACACCTCTTACACATATAGCACCAATCAAGTACCATCACTCGTCTTTTACGAAGATTATCTGTTGTTAAGATCTTACCTAAGGAAGCAGACCAAGAAAAGAAAGCCACCCTTGGAGGAACCTTCGATTGCCATATCATTCTCCATGGAAAGGAAACAAAAGTAGGAGAGTAGAAGGAGCTATAATAACTTCTAACCTCAAAACCTCTATTCCTTGCAGGTTTCCAACAAACCTTATCAGGACCAAACCCCTTCACTGTCGAAGAATAGACCAACCCCATAAACCGGTCAAAGGCTTCTTCTTCCCAATCTTGTGGTGGACGACGAAATTGCACATTTCAGTGAAACCTCCCAACAGACCAACCCATAACTTCAGCCACTGAGAAATCCTTTGACCTACTAAGCCGAAAAAGCTCTGGAAAGGCCTCTTGGAAAGTACAATCCCCACACCACACATGCTTCCAAAATTTCACTCTAGTACCATCCTCCACATCATAAACAAGGAGTTTAGAGAAGTTCAACCAGTCACTTCTAATGTATCTCCACAGGCTGACCCCATAAGAACTTGTAACCTTTTTCGTACACCAACCACCCCAAATGTTCCCATATTTTGCCTCTATAACCCTCCTCCATAAAGCATCAGTCTCCATGCCATACCTCCACAACCATTTACCTAGCAAGGCAGAATTAAAGTTCTCCAACCGTCTTATACCCAACCCCCCCCCACCTGCAAAGGCCTACAAACCTTAGCCCAATTAACCAAATGTATTTTAGGTTCACCACCAATCCCACTCCATAAAAAATCTCTCTATAATTTCTCTATACGCTTTGCCACCTTTGCTGGTAAAGGAAGAAGGGAAAGAAAATATGTAGGTAGAGACGAGAGTGAGCTTTTAATGAGTGTCACCTTTCCCCCTTTAGATAAATACATTCTCTTCCAACCTGCTAATCTCCTCTCCATTCTCTCAAGGATAGGATTCCAAACAGATAACTCCTTAAATTTTGCACCTAATGGAAGGCCCAAATATTTCAAGGGCAAAGAAGACTGCCCACACCCCAACAGACCCACCAAATCCTCCAAATTGTGTACCCCACCAATAGGAACCAGCTCAGACTTCCCCAAATTAATATGAAGCCCTGACACCTACTCAAATCTACCAAGAATCGCCCTCAGATTAGCAATCTGAGAAAGTTCAGCATCACAAAAAATCAAAGTGTCATCTGCAAATAAAAGGTGAGACACCATCACTAATGAACCAGCCAAACTACCCACAAAAAAACCTGAGAATTGCCCGGCAGAGACTGCCACATCCAACATACGGCTTAACGCTTCCATCACAATATCAAACAACAACGGAGATAAAGGATCCCATTGCCGAAGCCCCCTAGAACTTCCAAAGAAATCAGATGGGCTACCATTGATCAGAATGGAAAACTTTACAATTGAAATGCAATACCTTATCCATGTTCTCCATTTCTCTGAGAAACCACAATGCTGAAGCATATACATTAAAAAATCCCAACTCACATGATCATACGCCTTCTCCAAATCCAATTTACATAACACACCTGGAACACCTAACTTCAATCTACTATCAATACATTCAGAAGCAATTAGAACGGAATCCAAGATCTGTCTACCCTTCACAAAAGCATTTTGTGAATCTGAAATAAGCCAATGCGCCACCCTACGAAGTCAATTAGCCAACACCTTAGAAATAATCTTATAAATCCCACCAACTAAGCTAATAGGCCGAAAGTCCTTGACCTCCACAGCATCCACTTTCTTAGGAATAAGGGCAAGGAACGTGGCATTAAGACTCTTCTCAAACACCGCCTGAGTATGGAAATTGTGGAATACAGCCATAATTTCTGTTTTTAAAACACCCCAACAAGACTGGAAGAAAGCCATTGAAAAGCCATCCGAGCCAGGTGCCTTGTCACCATTAAAGTCATTGATCACCCCAAACACCTCTTCTTCCTCAAATGGCCTATCTAGCCAACTTGCATCTTCCACCGAGATACTAGAAAACTCCACATCATCCAAGACAGGTCTATGAGCCACATCCTCCAAATGAAGCTGCCTATAAAATTGAGAGATACAATTTGCTATAGCATTTGGGTCCGAAGACAACACCCCATCCACCATAAGCCTATCAATAGAATTAACCCTCCTATGAGAGTTAGCTATGCGGTGAAAAAATTTAGTGTTCTTGTCGCCTTCCCTAACACAAAGAACTCTAGATTTTTGCCTCCAACTTATTTCTTCCAACAGAGTAGCTTGTTCTAACTCATCACGGATTCTTCCCATTTCTACCCTCTCCTCCTCTGATAAAACCCGACTCTCCTCCATATTCTCTAAAGCACTTAGGTCCTTCCACAATTTTTTAATGCGAACTTCAACATGCCCAAACACCTCCATATTCCATCTTTTCAACTCATTTTTTAAGAGCTTCAATTTATTGGCTAGAATGAAACTCGATGCACCATGAACCTGATAGATATCCCACCAAGACCGAACCCTATCCACAAAACCTTCATCCTTAAGCCACATATTCTCAAATCTAAACGGCATACTCCCTCTCTGAAAAGAACCATCCTCAAGGACAATTGGAAAATGATCCGAGCACAACCTAGACATCCGTCTTTGAGAAACTGTTGGAAACCTCTCCTCCCAATCTACAGAAAACAAAAATCTGTCCAGTCTAGCCTTCGAGACAACTTCTCTAGAATTTGACCAAGTGAAGGAACCCCCTTGCAATGGTAGATCAATGAGACCCTGTTCCGAAATAAAATTGGAAAACTCCCGCATAGCAGTAATGAAGGAGTTAGACCCCAATCATTCAGAAGGGAACCTAACCACATTAAAGTCCCCACCCACACACCATGGGACACTCCACCAGCTATTCAAGCCACAGAGTTCCTCCCATAAAAACTTCCTGTCTCTATGCAAATTAGGACTGTAAACACCAATAAACGCCCAAATAAACTGATCTGACACACTTGTAAACTTACAAAAAACCGAAAATCTCCCCACTGCTTCTTCCATTTTATTCACTACCCAAGTGTCCCACATCACTAACACCCCACCAGAAGCTCCACAAGAACCTAAGTAAGACCAGTCAACATGTTGTCCACCCCACAAATTACGAATCACCGCTCTATTAATCAGCCCCATTTTGGTTTCTTGTAGACAAACCACATCTGGCCCCCACTTTCTAATCAAGTTTCTAACCCTGAGCCTTTTATCCTGCTCATTCGGCCCTCATACGTTCCAAGAAATAATCTTCACATTCATTGATAAGACACTACAGCCCGCTCAGAACTTGCACTCCTTGCTTTATGTGGATCATACTCAACATTCAAAGATGTCAACAGATTCTTCAACTCCCGTTGACCTTTCTGGCCAGACTGGACCAACTTCGACTAATCACCCACCACACGTTTCTTTTTATCTTTCTTTCTAGCCTCAATGGCTAATAACAATCCTGTAATCTGCTACTCAAAACCTTCCAATGAAGTGCCCACAGATTTCTTGAAAGCCTTTATCCTATTTGTTACCCAATGTGATAGTTGGCAACTATCCACACTCTCCTTACACCCAAACTCCTTCGCATGACTAGACTCCAACTCCGTCGGACCTTCTGTGGCCGAAGGTACCACTACTAATGGCTCATCACCACCCTCACACGACCTCAACCTTTCACCCACTTCCCACAACTCACTCTCTGACCCAAGAAAATACTCCACTAGCCCCTCACACTCATCTGCCCAACTAACCCTCTGCCCTTCAAAAGTACTAGAATCATTACCTGGTACACAGTCTCCCTCCAAACTTGAGTTGACTGACATACTATCTGGAGAACGATACAGAGACAATGGGAGCACTAACTGCCTGCCATCACGTAATTGTAATATCCAATCTTTGGAATTACCCCAAGACTTATCCAAGTCTCCTACCAATTCCCTTATAGTTGGGCCAGGTATTTGAGCTCCCTCAAAATCAGAAATACCCGGTCCTTCCAAACCCACAAAATCTTCCTCCCCAACCTCTGAAGCCACTGGAGAATCCAGAGAAACTAACGCCGGTACTATCGGGTTCATTACCGGTTCCGATATCATGGCCAATGACACCACCGGCACCAACTTTGACCCACTCAGCTCACTGATCGGCGATATCTGATCGTGGGAGGCTTGGGCAACCACCGCTAGTCCAGCCAACGCAGTGGGTGGCTGAGCTAGTGGCTCTCCGCCGTTACCCGCCACTTCTGTCACTGCTAAGGCTGAATTTATGCCCACCGATACCCACGACGACGTCGCACGTTGCTCCAATATGGTGGGTGTGGTCCTTGAGCTCTCAAAATCCTTCGTGGCACTCCCACCTGAGCTCGGCAAACTTAACCCATTCTGGTAAGAAGCCTCCAGAGCCTTAAGTCCACTAGATGAGCTCTCGCCAGCCTCAAAAGAAAGTGGGCTTGACAGACCCAAGCCCAAAATGGGTTCTTTATTACCCATCAAGGCTTGGGCATTTTGCTTAGATGAGCCCAGGCCCACACTAATACTATGGGCAGTATTACTCACCCATTTGCCAACCTGTTTAACACCTTTACCACCCTCCCAAAATACCCGCCTCTTTCCATGTTCATTCACATTCACAGTCAGCCCTCTCCCTAGCCAACGTCCCTTCCTCCTATCACGTAACTTTCCAAATTCAATCTTATTTGAATTCAAATTGGGCTTCAAGGAAATATTGAATTTATTTCCTTCCGGGATTTTCTCCTCAAATTTATTCTTACCATTGATGCCACCTTTCCCACCCTCACCACCACCCACGGCTGACTGAGGAAAGCTACCAGCCTGAGTTTCAAAATCTGCTACCCGTGTGCGAGAATTATCATTCGGAAATTCCACAAAATTCTTCACGGTACCAGCCTGAATCTTTTCTTTGCTGAGGGTCTGCTGAACATGCTTCAACCTTGCCTGTACCGGAGCTTTGACAGCCTCCACATAAGACCTAGCAGGTTGGTATTTTGGGATTTGCTTAAACCTATACGGTACAAACTTCAATCCACCCAACGCATATTGAGAAGGTTCCAAAAGCCTTCTTAATTCAATCCCAAAAGTTCTCCAACCTTGTAGTAATTTTCCGGCAAGAATAATGATAGTTCGCCGCAGCCCTCCTACCTTAAGCTCTGTCACTGATAAGTACTGCCCAAATGAGTTGGATCCCCGTTGCATCGTGTAAGCAGTATCACCTTCCCTGAACGTGAAGAATTGCTTAGGACTAACCCCACTCACAGTGTGTTCCAGATTCCGCATTGTCCAAAGAGTTGCACTCTTGCCCATTAACACCGATTGCATATAGTATTTTCCCCGTTCAAAGATCTTAAGGGAGAAAAAATTCCCACCTTCCTCAATCACCAACTGAAACAACTTAGATTCAATAAAGAAACTTCGAAATCCCCCCATACTGTCCCTAGGAAATGAAAACTAAAACAGAATTTGTGGCTAATTCGAGGTAGCCGGGCCTCCTCTCAACTCAGAGAGAGAGAGAGCTCATTCTTTTAGCTTCTTTCTATTTTTAAGACCGTTTGAAATGTCTTAGCTTCTAGAATTTTATTAAAATCAATCTCACTATGAATGCTATTGGCTAATAAGATTGAGAAGATGCAAAGGGACTTCTTGTGGGGGGATTCGAAGGCTCATTTGGTGGGGTGGGATAAGGTGTGTGCTCCTTAGGCGAATGGTGGTTTGGGAGTAAGAAAAATAACTACTTTTAATAAAGCCTTATTAGGAAAATGGTTATGGTAGTTTGGGGTTGAGGAGACTCGTCTTTGGAGGAGGGTTGTAGCTTTAAAGTTTGGGGAAGAGTGGGGGGGTTGGTCTTCCAAGTTAGGTAGGGGTGTCCACGGGTGTGGTTTATGGAGAAGTATCCGAAAAGGCTTGGAGGTGTTTAGTAGATGCATTCAGTTTGAGGTTGGGGTGGGGGTGGGAGATAGAGTTAAATTTTGGATAGATCAGTGGTGGGGGGAGTTACCACTCCATCTATCCTTCCCGGTTGTGTATGGGATTGCTTATGATAGAGAGGCATTTGTGGCCTCGTCTCTCGAAAGGTTGGGGACTAAGGCTCGGAGAAGTTGGAATGTTCGCTTACTCAGGGATCCAAATGATTGGGAGTCGGGTGAGGTGGAGGAATTCCTTCATACCTTGGGTTTTAATTTACCTCAATCTGAGCACGGAGACCATATGAGGTGGAAGTTGTCGAAGAAGGGGGATTTTGACATCCGTTCTTTCTACAATAAGCTTCGTAGTCCCTCGCCTATTACCTTTCCTTGGAAAGGTATTTGGAAGGTTAAGGCCCCTCCGCGCGTCTCTTTCTTTGTTTGGACTGCAGGTTGGGAGAAGATTCCTACAGGGGACAATTTGCGGGGTAGAGGCTTTGATTTTGTTGATTGGTGCATTATGTGTCATTGTAGTGGGGAGACAGTGTGGATGAGTCGTAAGGGATTGGAATGGATTCTTGCTTGTTTTGCCGATATTCGAGACTGGGTTCCAGGAAAGGACTTCTTGTGCAAACGTTTCAGAGCAAATAATAAGTTTTTTGAATTCCGGGGAAGGTCCTTGCAAATCACCCCCGGTAATCGGCTCTTCAGCCTACTATCCAAACACTCGTTTGCAATAAGCACTGAATCCAAAATCTGCCTTCCACCAACAAAAGAATTCTGAGACTCAGAGATGAGATTATCCAAAACCGCCCTCAACCTGTTCGCCAACACCTTGGACAACAACTTGTACACACTACCCACCAAACTGATAGGGCGGAAGTCCTTAATGTTAACAGCATTACACTTCTTAGGGATTAAAGTGAGAAACGAAGCATTCAAGGACCGTTCAAACACAGGGTGCTGATGAAAAAAATCAAAAAAATCCATGACATCCTTTTCCACGACACACCAACAATGATGAAAGAAAGCCATGGTAAAACCATCAGGACCAGGGGCTTTATCACCCTCCATCTCCCTTAAGACTTGGAGAACTTCCTCCTTCGTGAACTCCTTCTCTAAGGACAGCCTCTCCTCCTCCGCAATACAAGCAAAATCTAAACCATCCATAGAAGGGCGCCCCAAATCAGTTTCCTTATACAGCCCAAGATAGAAGAGAACTAATTGAGAGCGCACCTCCGTCTCATCCTCAAAAAGAACACCATCCACCTCGATCCTCTTAATGTGATTAGCATTTCTATGAGAATTTGCTAATCTATGAAAGAAACGAGTATTATTATCTCCCTCCTTCACGTACAAAGCCCGAGATTTTTGTCTCCAAGAAATTTCCTCAAGGAAGCCAACTGTTCAATATCTCCCTTGAGTTGAATACGACGGAGATGATCCTCACCCGAAAGCCCCAACAACTCCTCTCTCGCATCTAAACCCAACAGTTCAGTCAGCAAATTTTTTTCCTAAGAGCCAAGTCACCAAACTCCTCCCTATTCCATTTTTTTAAGTCAGCTTTCAAAGCCCTCAGTTTTTGAGCCAAGATAAAACTTGGTGAGCCCACAAAACTGTACCCATTCCACCAATGTTGAACTCTATCAACAAAACCCTCAGCTTTCAACCACATATTTTCAAATTTAAAGGCACTCCGACCACGTCGAACAACACCAGCTTCCAACAAAAGCGGGCAGTGATCTGAAATAACACGAGGAAGCACCCTTTGGGATACATTCTCAAAATGATCCTCCCAATCTAGAGAAACCAAAGCCCTGTCAATTCTTGACATAGAGGGAAGACCAGAGTCTCTGAACCAAGTGAAGGAAGCACCCTCTAACGGTAAATCAACTAAAGAATTACTCTCTATAAAGTCCGAGAAAGCAAACATAGCAGGACTAAACAACTCACAACCAAGCCTTTCACTTGGGTACCTAATACAATTAAAATCACCTACCAAGCACCAAGCCATGGGCCATCTGGCACGCACCTGAGACAACTCCTCCCACAATGTAGCCCGCTGACCATCTTCATTGGGCCATACACACCTGTACAAGCCCAAACAAAGTCATCCACCACTCCTCTCAGTAAGACACTGACAGAAAACTGTCCAACAATAATGTCCAATTGTTCAAAAACCCTCTTATCCCAAATAAGCAAGACCCCTCCTGAAGTCTGCACCGCATCCAAAACAGCCCAATCAATGAAAGGGCTCCCCATAAACTCCGAACAAAAGCAACATCAATAGAAGATACTTTCGTTTCTTGAAAACAAACAATATCACACTTCCAATCTTTTAGCAGATTCTTACAAACCTCTCTCTTCCGGGGATTGTTAAGCCCCCTTACATTCCAGGAAAGTAGTCGTAGAGTCATTTACAACTACCAACAACCCCTATAGCAGTCGAAGAAACTCTGCTCCTACTCCTAGAAGAGACACCCTCGTAATTAACATTAGAGATAAGCCCCTTAAGCTCCCTGAGACCTCGTGACCCTGTATTAGCCGGTCGCTTAGGCACCCCAACATCAATCACCTTGAGACACTCCTGTTCCAAAAGGCGAAACAGAGCCAAACATTGAGCTTCATGTTTCACGATAGGGAACCCCACCATGTTACAGAAATTTTTCATCAATTGTGACACCCAGTTTGACTGTGATCCAGACTCCATCACCTGAGTTCTTTCTGTAGAGTCCTGAACCAACACCAACTCTCTAAGATCATTGGTTTCCCACCGAGACAAAGGGTCACACTCCAACACACAAAAATCTTTTTCTCCACTTCCACCACTATGGTCAGACCCTACACTGGACTCCCACGGAGAGAGGTGAAGCCCAGAAACTGACTGAAAATCCCCAACAGAAACCACTGACCTTTGTCTCGTCCTATGAGCATGGTGATGACACCACTGATCCTCAACAAGATCATCCCTTACCACAAATTCATCTTCAACCCCAATGCCCAGGTCAGAGAGAGGAGAAAAACGGTTATGAACCATAATCTCCGCCGTCGCCGAGCTACCCACCATAACACCGGTGGACCCAGAGTCACGTATGCCTAACCCAAGAGTGGTCTCGGCATCGGAGACTGAGCCCATAGAGAAACCCGCAGAAATGGAGTCAAGAACCACCGCGTCGGAGCTACCACAGGGCGACGAGGCTTTTCCGGCCACTGGGTATCCAAGAGCTCTCGACGGGATGGGTACGAGAAGCTCCGAATCTTGATCGGAGCTGGAAATCGACGATCCACCTACCGTCGGAGCTTCAGGCAACGCCGATGGCACCGATGACTCCATCAGAGGCTTGGAGCTCTCACCCACCACGCAAACATTCTGATTGACTAACCCACTTGCACCCAAATAAAAAGGACCAGAAACCTCTCCGTGGGCCTTAGTATTTGGGTCAGCTAAATGGGCTTTTTCAAGCCCAGGAGCTATATTAAACAACACTGGCCCAGTGTTAATGGACTTGTGCTGAGCCTTAGAAATTGGGTCAGCTAAATGGGCTTTTTCAAGCCCAGGAGCAATATTAAACAACACCGGCCCAGTGTTAATGGACCTGTGCTGAGGATATGGGTTTATCCACTTAACCACTCTTTTATTCCCATCAGAAACTGACACTCTCAGCGCCAAAGTAGCAGAAGTCACCTCAAATGTAAAGTCACGCATGGGTCTTCCATTTTTAGAAGAAACAGAAGCACCAGAGACACCCTTCAACACGTTATTTCCGGAAACAGCTCTAGGAAATTCAAATTTCCTTAAATTCCGCTGGTTCCTGATGTTGACAGGTTGCTTCCCATATTGACCACCACCATCCGATGGACCACCACCATCAGCTAGATCAGGAGACCTCCCTACCACTCTCGCAGAGTTTGAACCAGATAGGAAACTATCTAATTCTTTAGAAAACAAACGCCACCCAGATCGGTTTGAGCTCGCAGGTACCAAAACCCAACCACGACGAGCTCCACCAAAATACACAGCAATCTCCACAAAAATACCAGCCTTATTCGNGAATGTACAGGATGATCTTTAGCTGATAGCCCCAGGAAGGGAAGATGATGAAGAACGAGATGCTTTCCCTATCCTAGAGCACCTGTCGCCTCCAACTTACTGCTGTGAGAGGATTCCTTTATAGGGTGATTATTAGGTTTACAAAAGAGAAAACAATTTAATTACATCTTTCTTTTACCTTTTTTTTTTTTTTTTTTTTTTTTTTTTTTAATTTAAATCAGTTTCTGCATTTTTTAATATAAAAAAACTGAAGAAGAAAAAACAAATTGCACTTAATGGTAGAGCATTAACAGAAGTTAGTGGAAGGCCTGAATTGAAAACACTTTTAAAACTTTAAAATCAGCTAAAGATCATCCTGTACATTCACGATATTGCCCCTCTAATCTTCTCTTCGGGATTGTATTTTATCGGCCAAATCCTCTCTAATATTTAAAGAGTCAACCAAAGACCTCCTGTCAAAGCCACCAAAGACATTGTTGACACTGCTCCTCACCGGTCACTGCCGACTATCCTTGCTTGGCGGTGGTTGTCTTTCTCTTAACTCGGTTCGACTAGGCCAGTCTTCCTCTCTCTACGTTTTCTCATCAAACCCTCATTGGAGTTCCAACCCACGACTGGGCAATTGTGTTTGGTTGGTTTCAAAGTCTTTTGGATTTGGTGAACAACCCGGTTAAGCTTCCTCTCCGATCTAGTCTGTGCTGTTGGATTCTTTCTCTCCAATCCAATATGGGTGTCCTTGGATTCTTTCTCTCTCTTATCTGATTTGGGTTTTCAAGTTTAGTTTTTAGTCAAATCTTTTCTTATTTCTGATTTTTTTTGTAAAAACCAAATGAACCACAAAAAAAGAAAAACCCAGAAACATTGTTTCTTGAATGAATAATCATTGTTTGTGGGTCGGGAATTTGTAAATTGTATATGTTACTGATGGTTGATGTTAGATAATTGTTTGCTGTGCTTTGTTCTGAATTTGTATATTAAAATTTTGGGTCCGTTTGGATGCCATTTTTAGTTGTGAATCTCGTGATCAATGTAAAGAAATTTTTTTTGTTGTTTGTGTGCTGGGTTTGTGGTGTGTTATGGGGATTTCTTAATTTCCTTTTCTTTTTCTTTTTTTAAATTTAAATTATTTTCCTGCATTTTTTAATATAAAAAACTGAAGAAGAAAAAAAAAAAAATTGCACTTAACGGTAGAGCATTAACAGAAGTCAGTGGAAGGCTTGAATTGAAACACTTCTGAAACTTAAAAGACTGAATTGACCAAAACTAAAATTAGAGGACTGAAATGACAAAAGGTGAAACTTAGAAGGTCACTTTTGCATTTTAGCCTTTTTTTAATTTAAAAAACCTCCAAATATAAGAAAGACATTTAATGAAATTAATCATTCACAATGAGAACAATGCATAACCCAGATATAAATATAGGGCAGGACAAACATTAAAGGGTTTTTGAGCTAACCATAACGTCACTCTCAAAACAAACTTAAAAATCTTTTGCTAATGTCCATATCATAGTAAAACAGAAAACCTTTAAAACCCAAAACCACTGTCACATTCACTCCACAATAAAAACATTCTAGTTGACCAAAAAAAATCCATGAAACTAAAACACATGAAAGCAAAACCTATAGGATTGGGAGGCTAAGATCAAAACTGAATACTGCCACCAAGTATATATAATTAACCACAAATCCACATGAGGCTAAAATAATTCAATAATCTACAACAGAAAGTTAATTATTCAATAACTAAAATAATAAACTTGCATTTGTAAATATCATCAAATACAATAAAAACATTGAAACCACATAATAAGTATGGCAAATCAATATCTAAAGTCCTGTTTCTAATAAAAGAAATTTGTTATTTAAATGAAAAAAAAAAAAAAATTGAAGAAACTTCAAAAATATTTTCTACTTAAACAGCACACATATAGTGGAAATGGTTGGGGATTACCTATCAAATTGGGTGGTTTGGGGATTAGAAGTGTGGTGTCTTTTAATCAAGCTTTATTAGGGAAATGGTTGTGGCGTTTTGGGCATGAAGTTACCCATCTTTGGCGGAGAGTAATCTCCACAAAATATGGTGAGGGTCATGGGGGGTGGTGTACGAAGGTGTGCAGGAGGACTCATGGTTGTGGTCTTTGGAGAAGCATTCATGAAGGGTGAGAGAGTTTTTCTAAGCATTTGTCTTTTGTAGTGGGTGAAGGCACCCGTATCCGCTTCTGGCATGATAGGTGGATTGGGGATAATACCCTAAAAGACCTCTATCCTGAGCTCTATGTCTGTTCAGTTGCAAAGGATGCTTGTATCTCTGAGGTTTTGTGGTCTCCAGAACGAGGTACTTCCAGAGTGTGGGACGTAAGGTTTTTTAGAGCTTTTGAAGATTGGGAGTTAGCTGCTTCTTACTCTCTTCTTCGGCTTATCCATCCTTGTATTCCTCGGGGGGATAGGAGGGATAGGCTTCGTTGGCAGCTCAAAGGGGATGGGAAGTTTGATACCCGATCTTATTACCAAGAAATTCAGGGCAATCCAAATCTTTTGTTTCCTTGGAAGGGTGTGTGGAAACCAAAGATTCCTAAGCGAGTAGCCTTCTTCTTGTGGACAGCTGCGCACAATCGGATTCTCACTTTGGATAATCTCATGCTTAGGGATCGTCCTTTGGTAAATCGGTGTTGTATGTGTTGTGGTGATGGGGAGTCGGTAGACCATCTTCTGATTCATTGCCCTATTACACATTCCTTATGGTCCTTCATGCTTCAGGCTTTTGGTATACATTGGGTTATGCCAAGATCGACGGCAAGTTTGTTATCTTGCTGGCATCAATGGCTTGGGAAGCACAATTCAAATATTTGGAATTTGATTCCAGGGTGCTTAATGTGGACTGTTTGGTTGGAACGAAATCGTCGCTCCTTTGAGAACATGGAGAAGACGTTCGATGAGTTAAAAGTTTTATGCCAGCGTAGTCTTTTTGAGTGGGCTCGTTGTTGGGGCTTTACTGATTCTTTGTCTCTTTCAAAGTTTATGTTTTCCCTTAATTTAGCTTTCTGATTTCCTTTTCTTTTGTTTTGTTGTTTGGTTCTTCTATCTTGTTGTTCATCATCATGAACTACTTGTACTTTTATTTTTTCTCTTTTATAATATTTCTCTGATTACCTATCAAAAAAAACACATATAGTGGAAAGTGTGCTTTGATACTTCATATATATTTAGTGGAGGACTACAATGAAAATACTCAGTCTTTGATAAATATTGAAAAATTAATTAAGGAGAGTTTCTAAGAAGATGGCTCTGCAGGCAAAAGTCAAAAAAGTAGTGACACTATAGAACACTCAAGAACATTCAACAACAACAACCAACCAACTAAAATGCTTTGATCCTAAATTCAAGCCATATAGGTCCCAAGTTCAAGTGAAACAGTTACTTTTGGCATTTCTGGGAAGTAACAACGGGAAAGAAATACCCTTTCTTTATCTCAGATTTAGGCTTCTTATAAACTTCCTTTTCCTCTTTTTTTAACAAAGACAGCACCACCTTAACAAAAAACAGTTCCCATATTCCTAAGCAAATCTAAATATCCCCATAAGCAGAGCACTTAAGAATAGGAGTATAGGACTGCTATATTAATTGGAAATATTTTCCTCAAAGTGAAAGCTTATCTGAACAAATTCAGTGAACCCTTCACATTGAAGTTAAGATTCAAAATAACTTTCAGTAAGGATGGAAAGTATTCTATTGGATTTTTTACCTTGTACTTCCTAAGTGATGGAAAGTTTGGTTTAGGCATTTTTACAAAAACTTTGGGGAGCAGATAACACAGTCACCAACCAAAATCTTCAACTTGCAGTACAACTTTAAACAAAATAGAAATGTATAAATAGTTACTAAGTATTTAACATCTAAACACTGTAATTTATCACACACACACAATGAAGTATACAAAAAATTTCCAAACAAAGAGAAAGTAAGAAAAACACAGAAAGGACACTCACAATGTGGTTCATTTGGGTGTGAGAGATGCAAAAGAAGTCTTGCTGTATAGCCTGCTCGGGAAAATGACCAATATCAAAAGCCAAATTGAGAGTATGCAAACTTATGCAGGTTTTGTGGCTTGCGATTGACAGATCCTTCATCAGTAACTTTGTTTTTCATTCAAAACACTCTCGGCTTTGCGACTCAATCAAGGAGAACAAACCACCATCTAAAAAATACACATAATTTAGTAAACTGACACAAAATTAAAACAGAAAGGAAGGAAAAATCCACATTAAACAGAGGCCCAAGAAGGCCAGTAAATAAATAAAATTTACTAAAATTAACAACAATTTATAGCATAATAACATATTACCAGTAAATATTATTTATTCCAATCAACCTAGACAAATGAAGAGCAATAAAATTATGGTATATAACACCAATAACCTAGAAGTCGTCAGTTCGTGTTTTGTGTTTTCCAGGGAAAAGATGGAGAGGCTGAGAGAGAGTTGAAGAAGAAGTAGATATCTTCGATTTTGCACGGGTTCGACCTTAATCAAAACCAATATCCCAATATCTAAATTAAAGAAAATCAAACCAATAATCCAAATACCTAAATCTGAGATAACAAAACTTAAATCATATACAACACCAATTTTCTTGTTTAAAAATACCTGCACTGGTAGCAGCTTTGGCGGTATATGACGGTGGTGGCCGGTGGGAGGCTGGCACTTTCTGCCACTGAAGGAGTGAGAGAGCGCCCATGCGCTATGGTTTAGGGGTTTTGAGAACAGAGAGAGGCAGAGAGAACGGCAAAGAAGAAGAAAGGGTTTATGATTTATCAGGAGAGAGAGTGTTTATCGGGTTGTGAAGTTAAAAACTTAAAAGAAAAAAAATTTTTTTTTTTTTTTTTTGGTTACCAAAAAAAAAAAAATTAATTTATATGTAAATTGTGAAGGAGAAAAGACNTGTCTCTTTCAGAGTTATGTTTTCCCTTAATTTAGCTTTCTGATTTCCTTTTCTTTTGTTTTGTGTTTGGTTCTTCTATCTTGTTGTTCATCATCATGAACTACTTGTACTTTTATTTTTTCTCTTTTATAATATTTCTCTGATTACCTATCAAAAAAAAGTAGTGGGGAGACAGTGAATCATTTGCTACTCCATTGTGACAAAGCTTATCAGCTGGAGCTTGGTTTCAGATCTTTTGGATTTCTTGGTTTTGCCAAGATCAGTAGTAGATACTCTTTTTGGTCGGTAGAATTGGTTGGAAAAGCACTCTTCTAGCATTTGAAATTTAGCTCCTCTGTGCCTAATGTGATGTATTTGGAGGGAGCGAAACTGGCGAACTTTTGAGGAGATGGACAAATCCGATGACCAGTTGCTCGCTTTCTTTAGTGGCTCTCTTTTTGATTGGTCTAGGGCTTGGGACTCACCTCTAGCGATTCTCTCCCTTTGTTCTTAGCTCTTTGTTGGTTGTTGTTTGTTCTGTTGTTTTTTCATGTTTGTTTCCTTCTCTGTATTCCTTGTTCTGCCTTATGTTGTTTTCATGAGGTAGCTTCTTGAATATACATCTTTCTTACTTATAAAAAAAAAAAAAATCTATATAAAAATAAAATAAAAGCTTGCAGGCACGTGGCGCATTGTGAGCAGCTTGATATCAGGGATCATAGTGGGAAAAGACATGAAGAAACTAGTTATCAACATGGCACTGTCAGTCAACATGATGTTAAAGGAACTAAAGTGCCAGACTTAGATTAAGATCTGAAAAAAGAAAAGGACAATTGGTGGAGGCTATAATGATTAAGATCTTTTGCTAAAGGAAATTGCAATGATGAGGGGTTTCAAGGTCGAATCATTGCACTCCAACGAACCATTTGAGGCCGAACAAACAGGTTTCATTATATTCATACATATTAGCCCCTTGCCTCCCTTTTGACCTCTTGATCTCTTCAGAGAGGGACATGAAGTTGCCAGATAATCCAGCTGTGTGTCAGACTTAGATTTCATACTATTACTCATATTATGTCATGTTGGTAGAGGTACCACTGGTAAATTTACACATCTGTGTAACATAGCAACCTAGAGTTTTAGAAAGCATTTTAGGTCTAGTAATTTATGTCAGGTAGGTCTCCCCTTTTCACATAGTATGTACTCTACAATAAGGAATTTTAGAATCAAAATTCCAATCCAGCTTTCCACAAAATGGCAGTTAGATTGTATAAGAGAGAAATATATCGGCCTATTTCATGTAGGGGTTGCAAATATGCCCTGCACCATGGAACCTACCTTGCCCCGCCTTGTATGGTTTTCCTTGTCCCAAAGAGGGGATGGGGTGGATGGATTTTGTCCACCCCGTCCCAAGTGTGTGTTATTTGAGGACAAAATTTTCCACCAAACCAAGTTGGAGGAATCTCCTCCAACCCATTACGCATTGGTTTATATGAACATCCATGTATATTAAATCACGTGATTTATTAAATCATTTAAATAAATCGCATGACTATTAAATAGATCTAAGGTCATGTGACTAAAAGTACGCATGGATAATCTTTTAAATTGCCATGTAGTGAGTTGGAGGAACTGTCCTCTATCCGTTATTTAATATTTTTTTGATAAGTAATAATATTTCATTAAGAACACTCTCACTACCCCCTCTCTCTCATCACAACAAGAGTCTCATTAGGGATGCCAAAAATGCCTCCACCCACACTTTGCCCAGCATGCCACTCCTACACCATGCGGTGTTAACCACCCTGAAAAGGTTTTGAGCGAGGATAAAGCGCCCATGATCCGACCCCATCCCGCGGCCTTGCTGTCCTTAATTTCATGGGATGGGTCCCATTAATACCTATTCACTAGTTTTTGTTTTTTTAGGGGGACACACCTTAACTCCTTATGAAGGTGGGAGAGATTTCAACTACAAAATGAAGTAGCTTTTGTTCAAATGTCTTCCACAATGGAATGTTGTTGATTGTATTTTCTCCCTCTTACTCTTCAAGCAAATTTAACCTCTCAAGAATCGTTCTCACTCTTGGCAGGCAAACAAGCCAGTCAAGTCATTTGGGCAAACCACGAGCCTCACCACCCAGGAGAACACAGCCCCTCACCAAGCCATTCAAGCCTATCAAATCATCACCTACTGTAATTCAATGCTCTGGATTGTTAAAATTAGGCTAGCAACAGATTCAAGGTATGGAGTTGGAAGCTTAAAGTTTTAAATTCTTTACATAAATTTCTCTCTCATAATATTCACGAACGCCTAACATTCATTTAAGAAATTATAAGTATGATTAGACATATGGATGAAGTTCTTACTTGTGACAGAAGTCATCAAACATCCACCGCAATTTATTAGGAGTTGTGTAAAGATGGCCAATCTCCAATAAAGCTCCAAAAAGTTCTGGGCTGAAAGGATATATTTGCAGCCCCGAATAACAGACTCCCAGACTTTTGATAGGCTCAATTGCTTATGATGTCTCTGAAGCATCTTCACATAATAGTTGAACAAATACTCAAGTTGATAACTATGACTTTGTCTTTCTGTGGGATTGTAACATAAAAAAGAAAAAAAAAAAAAAAAAAAAAAAAAAAAAAAAAAAAAAAAAAAAAAAAAAAAAAAAAAAAAAAAAAACTCAACATAATAAATTGAATTATAAATGGAAAAAGTCGGGATGTTCTAAAATGCATAAACTTAATTTCTCTAGTGATGATAACAGTTAATCGCAGCAAAATGTCATTACTTGTGCTCTATTGTAACATAACAAAATCATAAGACTGATTATTACTTGTCCTCTATGATAGTGGAAATCATTATTGAATTGAAACTCATATCTCAGCTGTTAATTACAGATTCCAAAGCTTGTAGGATGGCTCATAAAAGTTCTAAAATACAAGTGACAATTTCTTTTCCCTGTCTACAATGAAATATAGGTGGTGATGTGCGCAATTCCTATTTTTTGGGAGGAGAAGCACACGTCTAGCATTGTTGAAAGCAATGCCTGACTATCTGACAACATGGGTTTCGGTCCAGTTGTTAAAGGAGATCAACTGCAAGAACCAGCTATTTAGGATTGACTTTCAGTGTTAACTATTTCTTTAGCATTAGATATAGAACTTCTTCATCCATCAAAGTGGTTCCCAATGTGTTATCCAATACAGGCAGCACCAGAATTATTCCAAAGAAGCCGATGTTGGAAAATAGCCAATCAGCTTTGACTAGTCTGGATCAATAGTTAATCATAGACAATTAGGCCCTTGATTTTCTATTATTTTCATAGCCCTTTGGGGGCCCAGGTGTAGAGTTTAGACAGACCACTACGCCCAATAAGGTCTGAAGGTCTTATCTCATAGAGATTGTCAACCTATATGAGACATTTTGAACATTTCGAGAATAATCTTCAACCTATATTAGGAATTTGAGCTTCAATGGGGAAGTTGTCAACCTATTATGAGACATTTTGAACATTTCGAGAATAATCTTCTACCTAAATTAGGAATTTGAGCTTCAATGGGGAAGTTTAAAAATCTACCCTAAAATAATCTAATCATTGAATTTTTATTCTTTTTATTTTTTTTAAAAAGAACAAAAAGAAATTGTATCATTTATATTTTGCATCGGTATCATTGTGTCCATGTCCTAGTTTCCAAAATGTGCAGTATTAATTCATGCCTTATACTCCATTAGCCCCATACAGAGTGTCTTCCTTAGCATGTTCATCATCAACACCAAAAACACACAAACAAACAAACAAACAAAATATAACAAAACTCTCTTTGCACTTGTATCGCTAATCTTTTAGCTTTCTTTTGTTTCTTTATATTTTTCAAATCTTTGTATACTTGCTGTATACGCTTTTTCTTTTTAATAAATTACAATTACTTATAAAAAAATAATAATTAAAAAAATTCTCTTTACTGCATTACTTATTACTCATTCACTTGACTTTTAATCAAAAACAAAAACTGTCTCTTTCCTAACCTACTGCTGACCACTTGAGCTACATCACAAGTAGAAGTTTTATACTAGAAAATATGAGGTGTTGATTGCTAAACCGTATAGCTTGTGCTATGATGATCATTTGTAGGGCAGAAACTAGAAATTTACAGTCAAATAAAGCAATGCATCAATTTAACTTTGAAAGTATAGGCACTAGCATGACATATGTAGAGATTGAAAAAGAGGTAGAAGTACAAAGTAATATTAATAACCTGGAAGCACTGTTGCAAAAGCCTGATCCAAAACTTCAATACCCGCAGCCCATCCAGATGTCAACTCCTCAAATAAAGCTGCTGAACATATGAGAGCAACAGATTGATCATCTATAAGACCACGTACCCATGCTGATCTTACTGTTCTTATTCTTTCTTTGAACCCTTGGTGCGCTCTCAGCAGTTTCAAACTTGACGGTTGACTTTTAAATGGACTATATGTTTCACCACTTCCTAAGCATGATAATATATGCAGTGCACGAAATGATGTTTCACCACTGTCGGCAGGATTATTGGCAAGCTCTGCCTCAGCATACCAAAAATATAGAAGAGGCGCATTAGACCGTAGTTCCTGCCAGTTGTTTAATGGTTAATACAATATTATATCCTGATAGTTCATGCACCAACAAATTCAGTCAAAAATTGAAAATAAAAAATATTATTATAATAACTCCATAAAACAAATTCAGATCTCAACTTCATTAATTTTTAACTTCAAATTCTCCATTGCAACTAATACTATAACTATTACTTCTTTGAAAAGGTCACATCTAAAATGAAAAGGATAACCAGACCCAGGAAAAAAAAAAAAAAAAAAAAAAGGAAAGCAATATTTGGATTGCAATTCTGGATATGATCAATTGTGAAAAGCAAATGTACAAAAGCAATTTATATGACGGAAATGTTTCAGAAACAGACCATTGATCAACCCATTAATTCGAGTGGGTCACAGGTCCTGGATTCCAGTGTAGTCAAAGTACAAATACTTGCCAATAAAAAAATATAACCATTTCTCTAACTTATAAAGCCAAAAGAAATTATAAGTTAAAATGGAGAAGCACCTAAGTCAACTACAATAATTGCATTGTTTAAAAATTAAAAATTAAAAACCCATAACGTCTACAGTTAAAAGGAAGAAATTTTTTTATTATCAAGAATCAGTACAATCTAAGCAAAATTCAGGTTATAAGTACTGAGCCATCTGTTAAATCGACAAGGCTCACAATCACCAAGAGTACAAAAAACAAGCCCAAGGGTTCACAACTATGAACTCTTTACATAAACTAGGCCTGTGAATCACATTCTAGAAACCGGTTAACTTAATAATAAGGACATTTTTCTACTTTCCAGTATTACTAATGTCTACAGTTAGAAGGAAGAAAAATATGCAATTTAAACCAACATTGAGCCAGATTTTTTATTACATTCTTTTTATACGCAGAAATGCAAGAGAATAAAAAATTAAAAAAACAAAATAAAAAAAAGGGAGGCATATATGGTAATGAACTATGAAAGTTTCTTTTGGGGGAGAATATTTAGTGAAAAATCTTACATTTACCCAAACCAGGATTCAAATAGCATCCCAGCAATAAGCAAATTTTATATAAATAAAATCATATTACAAGTCAAAAGCTTTTAGATAAAGATTAAGTATGTTCTGTACCAAAACTCAATGGTGCTCTAGTTATGAAATGCAAATAGCAAAAGACATGGGCATTTCATAAGAAGGTTTACATTGAATCTTCAAAATTATCTTTTAAGTAATTACCAAGAAGAGCAACACGACACCTTGTAGTCAGTGATCACATAGCAACTTGTCAACCACTTGCATTATAGGCTTCAGTTCATATATAACCAATAATTCTATTTACCCACAAACATATAAAAGTTGTCTTTCTAGATATTGGCAAGTGAAACCCATCCAAAGGCAGACTTCATTTTGTATCAATAAATGTGCTACAGAGACCAACGAAAATAAACTAATCATTCTTTGACATAACAAAACAAAACACATTCTTCGGCAAACCAAACTAAATTTTGTTTTTTGTGAAAAAAATAAATGGAGACCTTACCATTGGAAGCCCTTCAATTAATGACAGTGCCATGTCAAACACTCTTCTCGCATGATCAATATTCCCATAAGCAGCCTCCCTTCGTGCATATACCCCACATAGTAATACATCCTACAACAAAGACCAAAATAGACAACTAAAAAGGAAATCTCACACTCAGGTAGAACTAAGATAATGAAGATGCAAAATAAGAACAAGAGAAAACTCTGCATAGCATTAAACATTGACAAGATTGCCTCTTTCAAGCATCTCATTTGTGCAACTAGTTTCAGTTATAATTAAGCCACCTTACTTGCCACCTTTAGAAAAAGACAAAGTGAAAGAGAATTACTGTAACTAGCTATCCTATGCTAGGATCCCAAGCTTATAAAATCCCAGTAGCTGTCTTAGACAACATATGTAAGGGAATGAAAATATACTTCCATAATTAATCATGCCTCCTAGATTGCATTGCTTGCACCACAACCTCAAGCATGATAATGATATATCTCAAAAATGCAGCTTTATGTTTTCTTTTATGTAGGTGGGAACTCGAATACACAGCTTTATGTTTTCTTTATGTGGGTGGGATGAAAGTGTTTGGCTTCTGTACAAAAAAAAAGGGGGGGGGGGGGGGGGGGGGGGGAACTTATCATATTGGAACTCTGTCGAACATTAACTTCTTAACAGATTAAACTTATCATGTCATCTAGTGAACCACAGAAATGGAATGGGGAATCACAGCCTATGGCTGTCAGCCTGTCAGGGAAACATTGATGCATGCTACAAGGGGTAGGTTGCAGAAACCTAAAGTGTAACACCCCAAACCCATACCATGGATTTAGATACACGACCTGTCTTATAAATAATCCACATTTGCTATAATATAACAGAGCGTAACTAAATATCCACAAATAAGAATTAAACCATTAAGTCTTTCTTATAAAATCCATCAAACTAAAACTTTAACAATAAAGTCTCCAAATACAATCCCAAATAGTTTCAAGAATACTAAACTCACTATCCTAAGAAAACATAATAAAATAGTCCATCAACTAACTTAGTTCCAAAAGAAATCTTCAATCTATGGCTCCAATGATCTACCACCAAAAGATATTCCACTACTCTAATATGAAAGGGTGGAGAAAGGGGGTGAGCTAGAAGCTCAATAAGAGACTTCAAAACATGAGTATGTCTTTCAAAACAAAACAATAGTATCATTGACAAAATATAATTTTTACAAAATATTTACAAATAGTTTTAACAATAATATAATATACTCTGTAAAATTGTAACGAAGAAAATATTTAACTATAACACTGTAATTAATAAATAAAATAATAACCACTTTAATTGGCCAAAATACACTAAATAGGTAGAAACAATATATTATAGTAATAAACAATTTTTCCACTTATAAAGGTCAATAACAATAAAACAATAATTCGATATGGAAAACATTAGTCAGAAAAAGACATAAACTGCTAAACACTCGATGGGTGATTCTCATGGGAAACAATAACACTAATCTCAAAGAGGCAACACTAGCTCCAAAGAGCAAACGATAACACTGCCCTACACCACAATAACACTACTTCAGCTAAAGACCAACACTTAACCCTCTATTGGCAAAGGTCGCAGACTGTCTAGCTGACCATTTGAAATTATTCTTACTTTATTATAGTATTGTCAATACCAATCATATATCATATAACAAATACTTTCTCAAATATATAGTTTTTGAGTCATTCTTCACATATACAGTTTCAAAATAACACACAAGAAATAATAAAATTAGGTGTGTATAAAGCATTAACAATGGTATAAGTTTTGAAACTTCACTTTTGCAAATATGTATATATATATATATATATAAATATACATATCTTGAGAGATATCATGTTCTGAAGTCTACTTACCTCTAGTTGCTAAACCAAGCATCACTTCAATTGTTTGGAATAATATCAACTAGAACCTAATTAAGGATCAAATAACTCAATAAGGGCAGGTTTCGAATAACCAAAAAGTCGTCCTATAAAACTTTTCCTTAGCCACTGTGAAGATTTTGCAATATTAAATCTAACATAGCTTTCTAATATACATCATGTCTATACCTATATTTTATATAATTGTAGTGCAAACCCTAATACTACAATCTGCTATAGCTATATATATACCATTGAACACCACCTATGCTAAACTTATAAAGAATGGTGATACTAATCTACATATATATTAGGATCTCTTTCAAAATCAATAAACTAATGTATGTTTACATAGATACTTCCATGATAGCCTATTTTCCCTTGAATATATCAATATAATTTCTAAGACTTCCATGCAACTATGAGATGCTGAATCCTAAATCAAAGATTCGTTTAATGATTCCAATAAAGTGTGCATAATTAGATGTTTACCTCAGTACAATATGAACCTGTTGGCTGCTCTAGTAGTACCACATTATTCTATTCTTTTCAATGTAGAGTAACCCTAATTCTCTACTCCTAAACCTTTACACACTAAGCACTGACTTCTTCTCTTCTTCTTTTTTTTCGGAATCTTGCGGACTCTCTCTACCTTTCAAGTGGCTGACTTAAAAAGACCCAGTGTATATATACACACACACATATATACCTCTAAAATAACACTCTAATTCAGTCTAGGAAGACCAATCCCACTCCAATTAGTACTCTTACGCTCCGTTTGTTTCGATGAAAAATCTTGTGTAAAGATAGTTTTTCATATTTTCCAGTGTTTAGTAGCATAAACAAAGATAAGTCAAAGGAAAACTATATTTGGTCAACATAAAAGTATGGTTTATTTTTTAGAAATTGTTTTCCATTAAATTTTTTTGGAAAACAATTCTATCTCGCAGCAAGCTAAATAAGAGAAATTAGGAGGTTGTTTTTCAACTCATTTAAAGTTACTACCAAACATTGGAAAATGAGATAGTTTTATAAAAAATAATTCTTGGAAAATGACTCATTTTCTAGAAAACATCATTGCTGAAACAAACAAAGCGTTAAATAAACTAATGTATGTTTATATAAAATCAGCTTTACACGTTAAGTATGTTTCCTACTTGGGTTGGAGTTTAAGACCCTCTAAAACTTATCTCTTTAGCCTCCAAGAAACCCATAAAACTTAAATAAGCTTCCAAAACTTTAATTCCCAATTAAACTCAAATTAAGGTTGTTTTGATAGGCTAGAAGCCTAGAACTCTAAAGGATTCCAATAACACTTAAATTCCTAATTCAAATAGGTTTTAATCTCTTGTCCTTTTCCTTAACTAATAAGGAGACTAAAATTTAAATATGAATAATCCACAATATAACTCTCCACGTTACATCTTCTTTTGTAGATATCATAATATAAAATAATATCACCTTCAAAATAAATTAAATAATTCATCAATTTCACTCTAGAAGCAATTAAATTAAATTTAAGTAAGGTGGGTGTTACATTAAGTGCTGGTCAAGTCGGGGGAGTAATTGGAATTTGTATGGGGAACAAAGACATGCATGAGAGTTGGCAATCTTA